>NC_041385.1:4615550-4620918 GCF_002162155.2 Triticum dicoccoides | reverse complement strand
AGAATTTCTAGTAGAACCAATCATGCATATATATATCATCAATGTCTCACAAACCATCATATTAATTAATTCACACATACACACATGTATAGCTATATACAATTTCTCCTACATATGCATGTTGCCTTTGGAGCCAGTGGCATTAGCCTAATTGGTGCCTTCGGAGCACGATGACAATTGGAAGTGGTTTTCATGGGGGCGGTAGCGGGTAATAGTATTCTCCCTTCGGATTTATGACCTGGTCGAGCAAAAATCCCGCTATTTCCTCTTGAAGTGCTTCTACGCGCTCCATTTCTAGGAGCTTCTCCCGCACCTCTCTGAACTGTTAAGAAGGAGATCAAGATGCATGTGTATTAGTTGTGTGACTAGATATCGATAATGGTGTAAAAATTGTGAATAGTGTTTTGACAAGCGTATCCATTCCTGTCTTTGAGATCTGCTCCTTTTGGATACCATCATGCGAATGTTCTCGCAAAGGCAGAATGCACACAGATCAGTCCCCTGCGCCTGCTTCAGGGCCTTTACGAGAATGGAATTTGATCAGATAATAATTAATTAAGCATGATAATTAAAGAGGTGGCAGCTAGCTAGCTAGCTAGTACTACTTAATTACTTACCTTGGGTCTTCCCCATTTAAGCTTTTCTTTCCATTCGCCTTCCGTGACGCTGATGAACCTTGCCCAAGCCCTGCCCGCCGACAAAGAAAATGAATAAAAGGGTTATTAAATAGTTCATATCATGAAATGATGAACTAAATAGGCCGAGATATATAGTTAATAATGATTGAAATTACCTGTTGACTATCCCAAACAAGATGTTATAGTCAGTTTTTTCTTTGAGTAGTGAGTCCAGTATTTCAACTGTTCCGGCGTCAACTTTAATGATACACAAGACCCAGTGAAATCTGCATGCACACACGTTTGCATGTCTTAATTAAGCGGGCATATGTAAGTAAAAATATGTAGCTAGCTAGTAGGCAAAAACAGAAAATTTGTAGTACAAGACACTCACTGGAAGTTGTAAGGAAGTAGTATATCTTCATTGTATTTGAGGCGCTTCAAGAACTCTAGCATGCTGTCCTCTATGGCCTTTTGATAACGTGGATTTATTTTCCATGTGTATTCATTAACGGTGTGTGGGTCAATGAACCCAATGCCAAAGCGTCCACCTTTTCTCATTTCATACATCTCCATCCTGCATATAATACCACAGAAAAGAATATAGTGAGGATAATTACAAGTAATGATTGATCAAAAGGATCACTACAGCTAGCTTGAGACTTAAATTACAGAAAGAAATCACTTACAGACAATAGCAACTGTCGATAGATTTGTCGAGTGTGTCTTGATTGTATAACTGAAACAGTTCAGAATACTCAACGGACACAGCTTTCTCATGGAAGTAATGCTCCTCCTTGACATTCACCATGAGGGACAATCGATCGGAAATCTTGGTAATGTTCATGTACCATTGATGCAATTCATACATTCTCGTTGGGAGGTTCTTGACCTTGTCTGGCTCGACCAAAGGTTGGCCCCGGACATATTTCCATTTTATTTCATCCTCTCTAAGCACAGGCATGGGCTCGATCTCGAGGAGTTGTCCAACAGTGATTTTGAGAACTTCAGCCTGCATTATATGGTCCTCCGTTATTACCACATTGCCCACCTCAGGAACGTAAACTGTTTGCCCACAATAATATTGGGCGCGCGTACTGTCACGTGTTGTTGGCACAACAAGCGAGGGGATCGATTGCGCCGCCTGTCTCCCAGCTGGGGAATGGTTTTCCCGCATTTTTTGACAGCTGCTTCTTGTTTGCTCGATCACGAGCTTGCCTCCTTACGTAGACGTGCTCGATTTAACCTCCTGATGTGGTGCTCATAGTCTGTGTCAACAGGCTTGGGAGCTGGTGGTTGAGCCATACGAATGAAGTGGTCAATCGTTTCCTCAGGCACTTTCTCCCTTGGCGGCGGTGGCGGTTTCGGTGCAAAATGGGCTTCCACCTCGGACTTCGATATGGCTGCGATTTCCTCCTCGGACCTGTCATAAGCCCTCTGCGGAAGAGGCGTGAGGCTTGGACCATATTTATATCGCTTGCCTCTGCATGTACTTCCTGTACTACCTCGACTCGTACCGCTACGCACCATAGCTGCGGGGTGTCTCTTCTGCGATTGCTGAGGCAGCGGAGACGGCTGACGGGGCTGAGTTGGACGAGGAGGAGTGGCCGCCTGAAGCTGTGCCGGACTTGGAGGAGGAGTGGCCTGAGGTTGTGCCGGACTTGGAGGAGGAGTGGACGTCTGACGCTGTGGCGGACTTGGAGGAGAAGGAGTGGCCTGACACTTTGCCGGACTTGGAGGAGGAGTGGCCTGACACTTTGCCGGACTTGGTGGACTTGTAGGAGCCGGAGACTGCTGACTCGATGGCGGACTTCGACGAGGAGTCGGCTGACGTGGTGTCGGTGGCCTTCGAAAGATGATGCAATCCTTTTTCCATAGGATGATACGATGGTTGGCGTCTCCGAGAAAGCGCTCGTCGTCACCTCCAGGAATGTCAAGCTCTAGCTCCGAATATGAGTCCACCACCTCATCAACCAAGACACGAGCATAGCCCGCTGGAATCGGGTTGCAATGGAAGGTTGCCTCGGGGGGATTTGTAAAAGCAACGGCGTCCGCCACCTTCATGGATATGTTCTTCATTTTGACGTGTAGCTCGCAGCTAGTGTTCTCCGTGATGTCATCCACGGGGTATCTACCCAGCATTGTGTCGTCCGGGGCGGAACCCACGCTGCTTCTCGGCATGGATGGGGCGGTGCTATCCAATGCTGGATCATTCGCTAGCTGCTGCAGCTGCTGAGACCCCCTTTGCTGGGTAAGTGAGTCGATCTGCTCCTGCTGCTGCTGGAATTTGACTACCAATTCCGCTTGACTTGCTTCTAGGCCTTGAAGGCGTTCATAGTCCCGCTTCCTCTGCTCCTCCTCCATCTTCCTCTTCTTCTCCTCCGCAATCTTCTTTCTCGCACGGGTTCTGTAGTCGGTGTTCCAGTCAGAAAACCCCTCATACCACGGAATATCGCCCTTGCCTCGTGTTCTTCCCGGGTGTTCAGGATTTCCCAGGGCATGCGTAAGCTCGTCGTTCTCTCTGTTGGGCTGGAACACCCCCGATCGTGCCTCTTCTATTGCAACAAGTATCGCATCGTCGGCTCCCTTCAGACTTGCCCTCGTCGAAACATTGCCTGTCTTCGGGTCCAACTCCCCCCCATGCGCATAGAACCAAGTCTTGACCCTGGGGGGGCAGCTCTTAGTAACCGGAGTGGCACCTGCATCCTCCATCTCTTTCTCAGACTTATCCCACTTAGGCATTGCCACCGCATAGCCACCTGGCCCCAGCTTATGGAACTTATCCTTTTTTCGGCATTCTTCTTGTTTATTCTCGACCGTTCCTTAGCTAATTCCGAATCCTTGAATTTCACGAAATCGTCCCAATGAGCACGTTGGTTCTCTAGTGTTCCCTCGAATACTGGAGTTTTCCTTCCTCCCTTGACGTACTTGTCCCATTCACGATTCTTGTGGTTCTTGAATGCAACCGCCATCTTCCTAAGAGCAGCGTCCTTGACTTTCTGCACATCTGCTTCTGTGAAATGATCTGGTAGGGTGAAATGTTCCATGAGAGTATCCCAAAGCAGATCTTTTTGATTCTTGTCGACAAAAGTAACATCTGGACGTGGAGCAGCGTCCTCTTTGCCTTTTTGTCTTTTGTCTTTTGCTGGCTCTCTCCATTCTTGAAGGGAGATCGGGAGTTGGTTCTTCACAAGAACTCCGCACTGACGAACGAACTTGTCCGCAATCTTCTTAGGCGCTAATGGTTCGCCATTAGGTCTGACTGCCTCGATATTGTACTTTACGCCCTCCTTCAACTTTTTGTTCGGGCCTCGTTTCGTCCTTTTGCCTGAAGATTTGCTCAATCTGGATGGCGGAAAGAACAAAGATCGATTCGTTAATATATCTTCAAGTCATTTAAAACATGTGATGATCACCAGATACCTGCTTATATAAATATATATACCTCGCCGGTCTTTGTAGTTTCAGGATCAACATGTTCTTCGTCATCGTCATAATCGTAGTTCATGACTTCATCAATTCGGTCGTCGCGATCGAATATCATATCACCCTCTCCGGTGTTGTTTAGAAATTCGGAGCCGTCATAATCTTCTTCATTGTGATCATCATCTGGCCCGCGTATCATATCGAACATGGTCTGTTCTCCCTCTCTGTCGGTATTGTCTGCCATAGCTTTTATTTAACTAATTCAAAAGAAATATAAAACAATTTAGTATTCAAATTACATCATCTCGAATAATAGATATAATCTCGAATACTTCGTCTAGAATAATAGATATAATCTCGAATACATAGTCTCGAATAATATATAATATTGAATAGTACATCACTGGCTAGCTAATTAAAGATCGAATACTACAGAAGAATCTAGGACACTTGCGGTTCCTGCGGCGCGGGCGGTGGACACCCAAAGAGAAGGAACCCTCACAGGATCATAGCTGAAGTGAGATCCACGAAGATACTGCCAGGTATTGGAGAACCTGCCGCCCTCTAACGCAACCATGTAGCGACGGACGTGCTCGTCCTCCTCCCTGACACGGCGACGTACCACCTCCGGCGGGGCCGGGTCCCTCCGCACCGAAACTGGCCCACGCGAACGCCACCAAATGAGATCAGGATCGACGACGGGACCCGGGGCCGGGTTCCTCATCAAGCGGCGCGCCCCTCCAGGCAGCACCTCCCAGTGCCAGCCCGGTGGAGCCCAGTCCCGGACATGGGTCCGCTGGACGTCGTCGCGGACGGGTCGACGGTGAGGATGCAGGCCGGGCATCGTCGAGAACAAATACTAGCTATATGCCCGCAAAAAGTAATATTTTTTTAATGATTGGATTTTGATAACTAAAATTTCTAACATTTCTACTATTTCAAAAATCTATATAATATTTCATGCTAATTAAGCATCTAACACTAAAAACAGAAAACACAACTTTTATACATCCATTAAAAAACTGAAAAACAACATTATATAAAAAATTTCCATACTAATTAAACACTAATTATATCCATCTAACATGCATTCATACATATATAATAGTGAAAAATAATAATCTAAATAATCTAAACTAATTAAACATACAAAATACGTATATACTAATATATACATGCATTAATTCATACATATGTGTGTGTGTGTGTTCATCATGCTTGTGTGTGTGTGTGTATGGGCTCGGGGAGGGGCGGCGCCCATGGTGGCCGCCGGGGGCGAGGGAGAGGGGTTAGAGGGGGAGATCTCACAGCGGGGCGACGGCGAC
>NC_041385.1:4579881-4613293 GCF_002162155.2 Triticum dicoccoides | reverse complement strand
GCGGAGCCAGAAGGATTCCTCCACTCGACCACAACAGTGATCCAAATAAGGTACACTTGCCCTGCTCTCCACTGCATTCTTGTCGCATTCATCTCTGTCTAATCTGCCGACTGGTCGACTGATCATTGTCTTGATATCTGCTAGGCCCTCACCGAGCTGTACTCGATGCCCAATGGGGCACAAACTCCGACTGAGGAGGGTGAGGCGAGTGGGGGCGAGAGCCAAGACGAGGAGGAATGGGACTCGGACGTTGCAGGGGACGACGACGACGATGATGATGACGACGGCGATGATGATGACGCCGAAGACGAGGAGGAAGAGGAGGAGGTCGTGCCACCGCGCTCGGAAAGGCGGTCGAAGCTCGTCCACGACCCTTCGACTGAACGTGGCAAGGGGGTTGCGACGCAGTCGACCAAGCGCCCTAGGACCACTTCTCCAGCGCCGACTGAAAAGGCGCCGAAGCATCCTAGGGGGGCTCCGTCAAAGCCGACCAAGCTCCTGCCGAAGATGAAGGTGTCCATCCCCACCATATCAGGGTAATTGTGCTGCTCATATTTTCTTATTCTGTGCGAACTTTATCTCTGGTCGACGCTGGAGTTAGTCGACCGATCCTTTGGAGTTGCAGTGCTGCTACTTCTGAGACCTCGGCCCGGGCTGAAGACCACGAGATGGAGGATGCAGCAACTTCGAACCCAGGTACTGTATTCTTAACATCGTTCTTAGTCGACTGACTCGCGATCTCTGATCCTGATTCTTCTCCGCAGCTCCACCCAATACTGTTATCAATCTCCCTGATGACGACGAGGATGAAGAAACACTGGCACGCAGGAGGAGTCGGAGAGCGTCCGCCAGTAAGGTGCCTCAGGATGTGACGGCGCCTGAGATTCTGACTGTGGAAGAAGAGAACATCACTCGACACACGGTGTCCTTCGCAAATCCACTGACGAGTGCTCAGCGGCCCTCCCTCTTCACGACACACCACGTCCCAGAGGACCAAGCTGGCGCAGCGAAGGAGGCAATACGCCAGGCGGGACTCATGATGGAGCAGCTGAAGACTATCCGGGACGCGAGCCAGGCAGCTTATGACGCCAGCTCTGCCCTCCAAATCAATGTCCAGGTCAGTCGACCGCTGTTTGTTCTGTTGGATATGCTACCAAAAAATTTTCTTTTCCGGAATTTATAGTAATCACCCACTGGGTGTGTCGAATAAACTCCGTGTTAGCGGGGGCACGCTGAGTGCACCCGCTGGGTGTAGTCCCCAAGGCTAAGGTCGACTGCTGGCAGTCGGCCTTAGGCTTTATAATGTCAATCTTTCTGTCAGTCGACTGGTCGACTGGATTTCACAAACCGGTGGGGGCACGCTGAGTGCACCCACTGGGTGTAGTCCCCAAGGCTAAGGTCGACTGCTGGCAGTCGGCCTTAGGCTTTATAATGTCAATCTTTCTGTCAGTCGACTGGTCGACTGGATTTCACAAACCGGTGGGGGCACGCTGAGTGCACCCACTGGGTGTAGTCCCCGGGACTGTGGTCGACTGCTTGCAGTTGATCACAGTCTTAGAGAATGCATCTCGCACAATTTTTTTTTTTTGAGGTCGACTGGTCGACTTTGTCTTCAACAGGATTAGTGGGGGCACGCTGAGTGCACCTACTGGGTGTAGTCCCCGAGACTACGGTCGAATGCTTGTATTTGGCTGTAGTCTTAGAAACGTGTGTTTATCCCTTTTTCACCCGGAAGTGAATTATATTTGACATTTAGTCGATTGGTTCTTCACAGAACTCCTGCGATCTTGTGGCTCGCTACTCAGAGCTGGAACAAAAACATACTCAAGTCGAGCTGAGCTTGAAGCTGGTTCAGGAGAAGCTGACAAAGGCAAAGGAGGAGACCGAAGGTATGTTTGGTGAGACCTTGACGACTGCTTTTCCCCTTGCTTGTTTCAGCATCTGATCTTGTTGTAACTTGCAGGTAAGGTAAGGGAGGCCCAGCAGAAGAAAGACCTTGAGCTAGCTGAGAAGATCAAGCTTGCTGACGAGAAGTTAGCTTCAGTTACCAAGCTCGAACAAGACAATACCAATCTGAAAGCTGCTCTTGGGATTGCCAACAAGGAGGTCAGTCGACTGAAAACTGACAAAGCTGCCCTGACCGACCAAGTCAACAAATTGACTGAGAAGAAAACTGAACTGGAGGCCTTCCTGAGTGGCCTTGCCAAAAAGTTGTTCCTTATGCTTGAAGGTAGACCTCCATGTTTGGCAAATATTTCCGATTGTGGCTTTTTCCATTCGACTATCTCCTTGACTTAGTGAACACCCTTGCAGAATTTTGTCAAAACTTTGAAGAAGAAACCAGCCGACTGGAGCCAAACCTTGACCCCGTCAATTCTCCGGTGAACGACGAAGTTGCCATGGATGTTTTCCGACTGGAGTCTCGTGTTGCAGCTGCCGTGGACTATCTCGCAAGGCTGAAGGCCGCCACATCTCGCATCGACTCGACGCTCTGGCCTGAGGAGACACTTCAGAATGACCTTGAGTCGCTGATGGCCCGCTTGAACACGATCCCTGGTCGAGTGCAGGAGTGGAAGAAGTCCTCGGCTCGGTGTGGTGCAGATGTCGCTCTGTGTCTGGCCCGAGTCCACTGCAAAGATGCGCGAGAAGAGAAGCTGGCGGCCCTTCGGGTGGCCAATACCAAGAAGCACGACTTCAGATCCTTTATGGAAACTTTCCTTGCAGCTGCCACTCGGATCGCCGACGGGATTGACCTTGATGAATTTGTTGCACCTTCCAGCCCTCCACAGGAGGGGTAAAAAACTTCTTCTGGCTCGATGCTTTAAATTTGCCTCGGTATGCCGAGTGAAATTGTAACCGACAAACCTTAACAGGCTTGACGCCTGAGCACTTTCGGTTCCTTTAGATGTCGATTCAAACTTGGATTTGGTGCTTGAATACGATTGCCTTCGGCTCGGAATGTCTTTTGCAGGTTCAAGGCAAGGTGCATGTGCTGCAATCGATTTATTCTTTAGTCCACTTAGACGAGCACTGGGCTGCAGCTAAGCCCCCGAGTGAGAGGGTTGCTCTTCACTCGGTAGGATTTTCATAACTTAGGCGAGCACGAGGCTGCAGCTAAGCCTCCGAGTGGAAGGCTGGCTTACCACTCGGTAGGATTTTCACAACTTAGGCGAGTGCTTGGACTGCAGCTAAGCCCCCGAGTGAGAGGGTTGCTCTTCACTCGGTAGGATTTTTATAACTTAGGCGAGCACGAGGCTGCAGCTAAGCCTCCGAGTGGAAGGCTGGCTTACCACTCGGTAGGATTTTCACAACTTAGGCGAGTGCTTGGACTGCAGCTAAGCCCCCGAGTGAGAGGGTTGCTCTTCACTCGGTAGGATTTTTATAACTTAGGCAAGCACGAGGCTGCAGCTAAGCCTCCGAGTGGAAGGCTGGCTTACCACTCGGTAGGATTTTCACAACTTAGGCGAGTGCTTGGACTGCAGCTAAGCCCCCGAGTGAGAGGGTTGCTCTTTACTCGGTAGGATTTTTACAACTTAGGCGAGCACGAGGCTGCAGCTAAGCCTCCGAGTGGGAGTCTGGCTCACCACTCGGTAGGATTTTGATAACTTAGGCAAAACGGATTCGCAGCTAAGCCTCCGAGTGGGAGTCTGGCTCACCACTCGGTAGGATTTTGATAACTTAGGCGAAACGGATTCGCGGCTAAGCCTCCGAGTGGGAGTCTGGCTCACCACTCGGTAGGATTTTTACAAACTTAGGCGAAACGGATTCGCAGCTAAGGCACCCACTGAGGGGAATTTCATTGGACAAAAAATAAAAAGTGACAGATATTATGGAGGAACTATGACGCTTATTATTTTGAGGTCCATGAACTACAGAAGTATTTTATTGCAACTCATCCGAGTGATAAAGCTTAAGTGTAAAACGGGCGGAGTAGCTCCGCGTTCCAAGCTCGGGGCTCGTCGATATTATGCTTGACGTTGTAAAGACGGTACGCCCCGTTGTGGAGAACCTTGGTGACGATGAAGGGGCCTTCCCAAGAAGGAGCAAGCTTGTGTGGTTTGTGCTGATCCACTCGGAGAACCAAATCCCCTTCCTGGAAGGCTCGACCTCTCACGTTTCGGGCGTGGAAACGCCGCAGATCTTGTTGGTAGATGGTCGACCGGATCAGAGCCATCTCCCTTTCTTCCTCTAAAAGGTCGACTGCGTCCTGCCGCGCTTGTTCAGCTTCAGCTTCGTTGTAGATTTCAACTCGAGGAGCATTGTGGAGAAGATCACTCGGCAAGACCGCTTCAGCTCCATAGACCAAGAAGAATGGAGTTCTTCCGGTCGACCGATTAGGCGTGGTCCGCAGTCCCCAGAGTACATATGGAAGTTCGTCGACCCAAGCTCCAGCCGCGTGTTTGAGATCACGCATCAGTCGAGGCTTCAGTCCCTTGAGAATCAGTCCATTAGCTCGCTCTGCTTGTCCATTCGACTGCGGATGGGCGACTGATGCGTAGTCGACCCGTGTGCCCTGGGAGTCGCAGAAAGCTCTGAATTCCTCCGAGTCAAAGTTCGACCCATTATCCGTAATGATGCTGTGCGGGACTCCATATCTGAATATTAGTTCCCTGATGAAGCTAACAGCAGTACCGGTGTCAAGGCTCTTGATTGGTTTAGCCTCGATCCACTTGGTGAACTTGTCGACTGCCACCAGTAAATGCGTGAAGCCACTTCGTCCTGTTCTCAAAGGACCGATCATGTCCAGCCCCCAAACTGCAAAAGGCCAGACGAGCGGGATGGTCTTCAAAGCTGACGCAGGCTTGTGCGACATATTCGAGTAGAACTGACATCCCTCGCACTTATCTACTATCTCTTTTGCCATCTCATTCGCCTTGGGCCAGTAAAATCCGGCTCGGTATGCTTTGGCCACGATGGTCCGAGAGGACGCTTGATGACCACAGGTCCCCGAGTGAATATCATTGAGGATGAGTCGACCTTCTTCTGGTGTTATGCACTTCTGACCGACTCCAGTCGCGCTCTCTCTGTATAATTGTCCTTTGATTACGGTAAAGGCCTTAGATCGACGGACGATCTGTCGAGCCTCTTCCTCATCCTCCGGAAGTTCTTTCCTCAAGATATATGCGACATACGGAATCGTCCAGTCGGGAATGACTACCAAAACCTCCATGATCAAGTCGACCACCGCTGGGATTTCAACTTCAGTCGGATCTGTGGCGCCCTTGGGCTGCGGAGTTTCTTCGGTGAAAGGATCTTCTTTGACTGACGGAGTGTGTATATGCTCCAAGAACACACCACTCGGAATGGCTTCTCTCTTGGAACCTATCTTTGCTAGATCATCAGCTGCTTGATTTTTCAGTCGGGGTATATGATGGAGCTCCAACCCCTCGAACTTTTTCTCCAGTTTCCTCACTGCACTGCAGTATCCAGTCATGGCTGGGCTTCTCACGTCCCACTCTTTCATCACCTGATTGACCACTAAATCCGAGTCGCCATAGACCATTAGGCGACGGACGCCGAGTGAAATGGCCATCCGCAACCCATATAGGAGGGCCTCATATTCTGCCTCATTGTTGGAGGAATCAAAGTGAATCTGGAGCACATATCTGAGCTTATCTCCTCTGGGGGAAACCAGGACAACCCCAGCACCGGAACCATTCAACATCTTAGAGCCATCGAAAAACATGGTCCAATGCTCCGAGTGAACTTCAGTCGGCTGCTGTTGTTCAATCCACTCGGCGAGGAAATCTGCTATCGCCTGGGACTTAATGGCTTTCTTTGCCTCAAACTTGATATCAAGGGGAAGAAGTTCAATCGCCCATTTGGCCACTCGACCAGTTGCGTCTCTGTTGTGCAAAATCTCTGATAGTGGAGCGTCGCTGACGACTGTGATGGAATGGTCAGAGAAATAATGAGCAACCTTCTTTGTGGTCATGTATATTCCATACACAAGCTTCTGATAATGAGCATATCTCTGCTTGGATGGAGTCAAGACTTCAGACAAATAATACACTGGGCGCTGAACTTTGAGAGCTTTTCCTTCTTCTTCCCGCTCGACCGTTAGCACAGTACTGACGACTTGTCCTGTGGCTGCGATGTAGAGCAACAGAGGCTCTTTGCTGATTGGAGCAGCAAGCACCGGCTGGGTGGAGAGCAGAGCTTTTAGCTCGGCAAACGCTGCATCAGCTTCTGGAGTCCACTCGAACTTGTCAGCCTTCTTCATCAGTCGGTAAAGAGGCAGTGCCTTTTCACCGAGTCGTGAGATGAATCGACTTAATGCGGCCAAGCATCCAGTAAGCTTCTGGACATCGTGCACTCGCACAGGGCGTTTCATTCGGAGAATAGTGCCAATCTTCTCTGGGTTAGCGTCGATTCCCCGTTCGGAAACGAGAAAACCGAGTAACTTGCCACCAGGAACTCCAAATGTGCACTTTGATGGATTGAGCTTGATATCATACCTTCTGAGGTTGGCAAATGTTTCGGCGAGGTCAGCGAGCAGGTCGGAACCTTTTCGTGACTTGACAACAATATCATCCATATAAGCTTCCACATTCCGACTGATTTGGGTGAGTAGGCACTTCTGAATCATTCGCATAAATGTGGCTCCGGCATTCTTGAGGCCGAATGGCATGGTGATATAGCAGAAGCACCCGAATGGAGTGATGAAAGCTGTTTTTACCTCATCGGGCCCGTACAGACGGATCTGGTGGTACCCGGAGTAAGCATCTAAAAAAGACAACCTCTCGCATCCCGCGGTCGAGTCAACAATTTGATCTATGCGAGGGAGAGGAAAGTGATCTTTCGGGCAGGCCCGGTTGATGTGCTTGAAATCAATGCACATTCGGAGCGACTTGTCCTTCTTAGGAACCATGACGACATTAGCGAGCCACTCGGAGTGGTATATCTCTCGGATAAATCCTGCCGCCAACAGTCGAGCCACTTCTTCACCGATGGCCTTTCTCTTCTGGACGGCGGACCGCCGAAGATGCTCTTTGACTGGCTTTGCAGACGAGTCGACTCTTAGGCGATGCTCAGCCAGTCCCTTGGGAACACCTGGCATGTCAGCGGGCTTCCATGCAAAAATGTCCCAGTTCTCACGGAGGAACTGGATGAGCGCTTCTTCCTATTTTGGGTCGAGTGTTGTGGAGATGCGGGTCGGAGCTGCTTCGGGGTCGGTCGGGTGAATGTGAACAGGCTTCGTCTCACCGGACGACTGGAATGCAGACTCTGTGGCGGGCTTCTTGGATCGCAGCAAGTCACTCGGATCTGCGTTTTGCTTGTATTCTTCGAACTCGACCGCTGTCACTTGGGAATCGGCAATCTTGGAGCCCTTCTGAAAGCACTCCTCTGCCTTTTTCCTATCACCGGTGACAGTGATCACACCTTTGGGACCGGGCATCTTCAGTTTGAGGTACACGTAACATGGTCGAGCCATGAACCGTGCATAGGCTGGTCTCCCCAAAATGGCATGATATGCACTTTCAAAATCCACGACCTCAAACGTCAACTTTTCTTTGCGAAAATGCTTCGAATCACCAAACACTACGTCCAAAGCTATCTGGCCGAGTGACTCGGCCTTCTTCCCTGGTATAACTCCATGGAAGCTCATGTTACTAGTGCTCAGTCGGGACATCGGAATGCCCATACCTTTCAATGTATCTGCATACAATAAGTTCAGCCCACTTCCACCATCCATCAGCACCTTTGTCAGTCGAGTGCCTTCGACAACTGGATCGACCACCAAAGCTTGCCTCCCGGGGGTGGCAATATGAGTCGGGTGATCAGAT
The DNA here is from genome assembly GCF_002162155.2 of Triticum dicoccoides. Lineage (NCBI taxonomy): Eukaryota > Viridiplantae > Streptophyta > Magnoliopsida > Poales > Poaceae > Triticum > Triticum dicoccoides. The sequence goes on along the minus strand of NC_041385.1, from coordinate 4,605,506 downwards.
TGGTCGAATGTGATGGGTGTTTGAGACCACTTCAGATAATTTGCCTTTGCTGGGGCAACCATGTTCACCTCTCGGTTAATCACTTTCAGTCGACTTCTGCTTTCCACATCTGCAAAGATCATCAGAGTGGAGTTGATATGCGGATATCCTCCCTCACTGTCCTCTTTGTCTTCGGCCTTGTCCGACTCCTTCTCCTTGTCCTTAGACTGTTTTCCCTGAAACTGCTGGATCAGGAGTCGACATTGGCGAGTGGTGTGCTTTGGGTAAATGATATTCCCCTCTTCATCTTTCTTCGTGTGAATGTGACATGGCATATCCATCACGTCATTCCCTTGTTTATCCTTTACCTTCTTGGGGTTCCAGGATCCTTTTGGTTTCCCCTTAAACTTTCCTTGAGTCACGGCCAGAGCCTCTCCAGGAGCTTCCGGTTCAGCCTTCCGCTTCTGTTTCCGACTGGTGCTTCCTTTTTCCGACTGACTCGGCTTGTGCTTGCCGCTTCGGAGTCGGTCTTCTTCTTCGCCGTTGGCGTACTTGGTAGCAATCTCCATCATCCGACTCAAGGTCATGTCACCGGTTCGACCAAATTTCAAACTCAGTTCTCTGTTCTTGACGCCGTCTTTGAAGGCGCATACTGCCTGATGATCAGAGACATTTTCCACAGTGTGATGCAAAGTGATCCACCTCTGAATATACTCTCTGAGAGTCTCATTAGTTTTCTGCACGCAGACTTGCAACTCTGTCAACCCCGCTGGTCGCTTGCAAGTCCCTTCAAACGTTCTGACGAACACTCGGGACAGATCTTCCCAAGTGTAAATGCTGCTAGGAGGTAATTGAGTCAACCATGCCCTGGCAGAACCTTCCAACATGAGGGGCAAATGCTTCATGGCCACCTCGTCGTTCCCACCACCGATCTGAACTGCCACTCGGTAGTCTTCGAGCCAAGTTTCAGGCTTAGACTCACCAGTGAACTTGCTGACTCCTGTTGCCAACCTGAAATTGGGGGGGATAACTGCGGCTCTGATAGCTCTGCTGAAACATTCAGGACCAGAAACATGTACTCGACTGCTCGTGGGTACATCTCTGTCGAGTGCGCCTCGATGGGCTCTGTTCCGGTCGACCAACCCTTGCACGATAATGGATCGCGCGTCGAAGCCTGGCTCTCTGGGGTCAGCTGGAACCCTACGCCCTGTACTGTACTGACGCCTATCATCTGGCTGCCGAGGAGCGTAAGACCCACCCCTCGGAGGGGAATAGGGCACTCGACGCCTATCATCTCAGTCGAGTCTGTCGCCATATTGATCTCGCCGATTCTCACGCCCTTCGCGCCGCGGAGGCGATCTGGGGCTGTGAGCCGACTGAATCGTATTCACAGTGACAGATCGACTGTGAATTCTGTTGCGCGACTGAGACACGGCTGAATTCTGATCTCCTGCTGCCCGGAGCAGATCCCTGATCTGCAGCAAACCTCTGCCAGCTTCCGACTGCGAAGGCTGAATGGACTCTGCTATACGGGTCGCAGCTGCTAAATTCTGAATTGGGGTTCGATATACCTGAGTCGGCGGGAAGAGTTGACGTCGACTGGTGTCGGGAACTCATTGCCGCGCACGCTCGTCGAGTGCTCGCTGAAGGTTCTCCAGTCGAGTGCGCTCGGCCAGATTGGCCAGACGCGCCTCCTCCAAGGCGCGAGCCTCGGGGGTTTCTCCTGCGATGGGAATACGCAGGGGATCCTCGTTCCTGCGGTGAAGCTCTTCTCTTTGCAGAGAGTCGAGTGGCTCGGGCTGGTACTCTTCGTAGTCTCGTGCAGGGTCGCCGCCGTCACCTGCTCCACCACCACGGGCGAAGCCAGGAGGGCTGTGGGGCCCGTTGACCATCAAGATTTCCGCCGCTGGATCACTGCTTCCGCACTCGGATGCAGTCTCTCCGGAGCCAGTCGACTGATCGAACAAGCCGTAGAGAGATTCGTTGGGCTCGATTGCCGCAACTTGTGTAGTGGCCGATTGGCGAGCCACCGCGTGACTCACCCATCGCTGAAGCCTCGACCGGCCCGAGCGCTTGCGCTGGCGGGAGACCGGGAGGGTGGACGATGGGGGAGCCGACCGATACTGAGTCGACGGTTGTCGTAGCAGAACGCCGCGGACACATGCGCGAAAATGCGTCGCACCGCGGACGGGGAGCGCGTCTACGTCGAGTGGAGCCTCCTGGAGCCATGCGGAGTCGTCGGCGATGAAGGTGAGGGTGCCGAGACGGATCTCTTGACCCTTGACCAAAACTCCAGTAGACACCATGATGAGAGTACTCGGAAGAATCGCAACTTCTCCACAGAATCGCTAAAACACCTGCCCCACGGTGGGCGCCAACTGTCGTGGTTCTAAGCCTGACAGTAGAGTGGGGGGTAGGTATGGAGAGGCAAGGTCCTAGCTATGGAGAGGTTGTAAGCACAAAGGATGTACGAGTTCAGGCCCTTCTCGGAAGAAGTGACAGCCCTACGTCTCGGAGCCCGGAGGCGGTCGAGTGGATTATGAATGTGTGAATTACAAGGTGCCGAACCCCTCTGCCTGTGGAGGGGGGTGGTTTATATAGAGTGCGCCAGGACCCCAGCCAGCCCACGTAGGAGAGGGTTTAAGGTGAGTTAAGTCTGGGGCGTTACTGGTAACGCCCCACATAAAGGCCTTTACTATCATAAAGTCTACTTGATTACAGGCCGTTGCAGTGCAGAGTGCCTCTTGACCTCCTGGTGGTCGAGTGAGTCTTCGTGGTCGAGTCCTTCAGACCAGTCGAGTGAATCCTCGTTGGTCGACTGGAAGGCGACCTCTTCTAAGGATGTCCTGGGGTAAGTTACTTGGATCAGGTCCATGACCCTACCCTAGGTACATAACCCCATCAGGAAGCGACCCCCTTTAGTACCGGGTGGTGGCACAAACCGGTACTAAAGGCCCCTCCTTTAGTATCGGTTGGTGGCTCCAACCGGTACAAAAGGCCTCGCGCTGCCACCCCAAAGTTTAGTCCCACCTCGCCGGGCGAAGGGCAGCCGCACTGGTTTATAAACCCAGTCGCGGCTACCACTTCGAACTCCTCTGCATAGCAGACTTGTGGTCCTAAACTCTGCGCGCTGCCCTGTGAGTCTGTTGGGCCTTTAAGGCCTGTAATTACACACCTGTGGCCTATCAGGCCCACAGGGCAGCGCCCCAATTTTTTTATAGTTTTTTCCTTTTCTGCTCTATTTTCTTTTATTTATTTTTGCATAGTTTTTTGTATAGTTTTTTCTTTTCTGTTATATTTATTTTCTTCTATTTATTTGTGAGTAGTTTTTCATCTAGTTTGCCAAAATTCAACATTTTCAAAGTTCATTTTGTAGTGATTTTCAATTTCACGGTCATTTCGTAAACGATTGAAAAATAGCAAATATAATTTTTTTTCTTTTCTGCTTCATTTTTTCTTCTATTTATTTCTGAGTAGTTTTTTCTTTTCTGCTATATTTATTTTCATCTATTTATTTTTGAGTAGTTTTTTTATATAGTTTTTTTTCTTTTCAGCTATAGTTTTTCTTTCTTTTCTGCTATTTTTTCTTTTCTGCAAAACTTGATGGTCAAAGTCTGGAGTTATAACTTAAAAAAAGAAATATCGACGTGCAATTAGTTTTTGCCATAATAGAAGAAGTACGGAGTTGTAATAAGTTATTAAAAATAAAAAAGAGGTGCAATGCTCGATAATTTGCTTCAAGCCTTTCGGAATAGTGTAAACTGCACTGCGCATAGCTCCGTGCAGTCTACCGTATTCCTGAAGGCTTGAAGCTAAGCAACGTGAGCATTGATCCTCTTCTTCATCGTCTCTGCACTCAGGGCTTATAAACCCCTCCTAGTCCCTGTCACTTCGCGAGGTGGGACTAAAAAACAGCTTACGTCTGGTTCATCCATGAACCGGTACTAAAGGTGCTCATGGGGCCCCAGTCTTACCTGACACAACCTCATTAGTACCGGTTCGTGGTACGAACCGACACTAAATGGTGATGGTGGGGCCATAGCCTGACCGAAGGCTGACACAGCCTCTTTAGGTACAAAAAATTACAAACTTTCTGTTAGTGCCCGTAGTTTTCAAATTTGAATAGTTTAAATTTTGAATTATTTGAAATTAGCGTGAATTTGTTTGCACATAAAATTTCTTCACGTTTCAAATGCCAAAACACATAACTACCCTAACTATTACAGAGATTCCCCTTTCGGTGCGAAACACAGAAGAAAGTGATGATAGCTAGTGAAGCCGATCACATCCCAGATCTTTGAGTGTGAAACTTTTTCTTCGCGTGTGTCCCTTTGCGCCGTAACCATGGAAAATCTTCATCATTTAACAGGATGCTCGGGTCAATATTCACTGTGAATGGAGCAATTTCATCAAACTTTTCATAATCTTCTGACTTGTCTGTCTTGTCATCCACTCCCACGATGTTTCTCTTCCCAGAAAGAACTATGTGCCGCTTTGGCTCATCGTACGATGCATTCGCTTCCTTATCTTTTTTTTCTTGGCTTGGTAGACATGTCCTTCACATAGAAAACCTGTGCCACATCATTGGCTAGGACGAATGGTTCGTCTGCATACGCAAGATTATTGAGATCCACTGTTGTCATTTCGTACTGCGGATCTTCCGTTACCCCGCCTCGTGTCATATTGACCCATTTGCACCGAAACAAAGGGACCTTTAAACCACGTCGATAGTCAAGTTCCCATATGTCCTGTATATAACCATAATATGTTTCCTTTCCCGTCTTGGTTTCTGCATCAAAGCGGACACCACTGTTTTGGTTGGTGCTCTTCTTATCTTGGGCGATCGTGTAAAATGTATTACCATTTATCTCGTACCCTTTGAAAGTCATTATATTCGAAGATGGTAACTGGGACAGCAAGTACAGGTCATCTTCAATAGAGGTGTCATGCATGGTACGTGCCTGCAACCAGCTGGCGAAACTCCTGGTTTGTTCACGTGTAATCCAATCATCAGACCGCTCCGGGTGTTTGGAGCGTAGCAAATTCTTGTGTTCATCCTTATACGGAGCCACCAAGGCGGAATTCTGTAGAACTGTGTAGTGTGCTTCAGTGAGAGAATGTCCGTCCATACATATTATTTGTTCCCCTCCTAGCGTGCCTTTTCCATCCAGTCTGCCCTTATGCCGCGATTCAGGAACACCAATCGGCTTAAGGTCAGGAATAAAGTCAATACAAAACTCAATGACCTCCTCATTTTGATGGCCCTTGGAGATGCTTCCTTCTGGCCTAGCACGGTTATGAACATATTTCTTTAAGACTCCCATGAACCTCTCAAAGGGGAACATATTGTGTAGAAATACAGGACCCAAAACGTTAATCTCTTCGCATAGGTGAACTAGGACGTGCGTCATGATGTTGAAGAAGGATGGTGGGAACACCAACTTGAAACTGACAAGACATTGCACCAAATCATTCTGTAACCTTGGTATGATTTCTGGATCGATTACCTTCTGAGAGATTCCATTGAGAAATGCACATAGATTCACAATGGCTAATCGAACGTTTTCCGGTAGAAGCCCCCTCAATGCAACCGGAAGCAGTTGCGTCATAATCACGTGGCAGTCATGAGACTTTAGGTTCTGGAACTTTTTCTCTGCCATGTTTATTATTCCCTTTATATTCGACGAGAAGCCAGACGGTATCTTAATACTGAGCAGGCATTCAAAGAAGATTTCCTTCTCTTCTTTGGTAAGAGCGTAGCTTGCATGACCCTGATGTATGCCGTCTTCTCCGTGCATACGTTGTTGGTCCTCCCGTGCCTCAGGTGTATCTTTTGTCTTCCCATACACGCCCAAGAAGCCAAGCAGGGTCACGCAAAGATTCTTCGTCACGTGCATCACGTCGATTGCGGAGCGGACCTCTAGGTCTTTCCAATATGGCAGGTCCCAAAATATAGATTTCTTCTTCCACATGGGTGCGCGTCCGTCAGCGTCCTTTGGAACAGGTTGTCCGCCAGGACTCTTTCCAAATATCACCTTCAAATCCTTGACCATATCATGTACATCAGCACCAGTACGGTGGCGAGGCTTCGTCCGGTGATCCGCCTCACCTTTGAAATGCTTGCCTTTCTTTCTTACGGGATGCCTGCTCGGAAAAAATTGACGATGTCCCAGGTACACATTCTTCTTACAACTATTCAAATATATACTGTCGGTATCATCCAAACAGTGCGTGCATCCACGGTATCCCTTGCTTGTCTGTCCTGAAAGGTTACTGAGAGCAGGCCAATCATTGATAGTCACGAACAGCAACGCCTTTAGGTCAAATTCTTCCCCCATGTGCTCATCCCACGCACGTACACCTGTTCCATTCCACAGTTGTAAGAGTTCTTCAACTAATGGCCTTAGGTACACATCAATGTCGTTGTTGGGTTGCTTAGGGCCTTGGATGAGCACTGGCATCATAATGAACTTCCGCTTCATGCACAACCAAGGAGGAAGGTTATACAAACATAGAGTCACAGGCCAGGTGCTATGGTTGCTGCTCTGCTCCCCAAAAGGATTAATGCCATCTGCACTTAGACCAAACCATACGCTCCTTGCGTCATCTGCAAACTCCTTCCCGTACTTTCTTTCGATTTTTCTCCACTGCGACCCGTCAGCTGGTACTCTCAACTTTCCGTCTTTCTTACGGTCTTCTCTGTGCCATCGCATCGCCTTGGCATGCTCTTTGTTTTGGAACAAACGTTTCAACCGTGGTATTATAGGAGAATACCACATCACCTTGGCAGGAATCTTCTTCCTGGGGCGCTCGCCCTCGACATCACCATGCTCATCGCGGCTGATCTTATAGCGCAATGCACCACATACCGGGCAAGCGTTCAAATCCTCGTACTCACCGCGGTAGAGGATGCAATCATTAGGGCATGCATGTATCTTCTGCACCTCTAACCCTAGAGGGCAGACAGCCTTCTTTGCTTCGTATATACTCTCGGGCAATTCGTTGCCCTTTGGAAGCATATCCTTTATCATTACCAGCAACTTTCCAAATCCCTTGTCAGATACACCATTCTCTGCCTTCCATTGCAGCAATTCCAGTGTGGTGCCCAGCTTTTTCTTATCACCTACGCAATTCGGGTATAACAATTTTTTGTGATCCTCTAACATGCGCTGCAACTTCTTCTTCTCCAAATCACTTGCGCAGTTTCTCTTTGCATCGGCAATGGCCCGACCTAGATCATCAACGGGCTCATCTGATGCCTCTTCTTCAGCTTCTTCCCGCATTGCCGGCTCAGCTTCTTCCCGCATTACCGGCTCAGCTTCTTCCCCCATTGTTGTATCATCGTATTCAGGGAACCCATGGCCAGGATAGTTGTCGTCGTCCTCTTCTTCTTCATTGTCTTCCATCATAACCCCCTCTTTCTCCGTGCTTGGTCCAAGCATTATAGTGGGGCATGAAACCGGACTCAAACAGGTGGACGTGAATGGTTCTTGACGTAGAGTAATTGCGACCATTCTTACAGCCAGCACATGGACAAGGCATAAAACCATCCGCCCGCTTGTTTGCCTCAGCCGCAAGCAGAAAAGTATGCACGCCCTCAACGAACTGGGGAGAGCATCGGTCATCGTACATCCATTGCCGGCTCATCTTCATTACACAACACCGAATAGACCAAATTAATACAAGTTCATACATAAAGTTCATACAACACTTAAATGCAACAAACAAATAACTCTCTAGCTAAAGCATTTAAATGCAACAACAAATGCGATCAAGATCGCAACTAAGGTAACAATTGATCCAACAGCATAATGATACCAAGCCTCACTATCGATGGCATATTTTCTAATCTTTCTAATCTTCAAGCGCATTTTCTCCATCTTCATCTTGTGATCATCGACGACATCGGCAACATGCAACTCCAATTCCATCTTCTCCCCCTCAATTCTTTTCAATTTTTCTTTCAAGTACTCGTTTTCTCTTTCAACTAAATTTAACCTCTCGACAATAGGGCCGGTTGGAATTTCCGGTTCACATACCTCCTAGATAAAAATATCTATGTCAACTTGATGGGCATAATTTGTCATATACACGAAATGCAACAAATAGTTTTAAAAGAGAATATACCACATCCGAATCATAACAAGGACGAGGGCCGACGGGGACGGATATCAAAACCACGGCACTATGTATAACAAACAACGTACGGGTAAGATAATTATTATACGAGTAACTATATATCCAAATCACACAACCATCAATTTTTTATATAAAATTTCATGAACAAGAGGCTCACCACAAGGTGGTGCCGGCGACGGGACGGTGCGGGCGATCGACGGTGGTTACGACGGAGATTTAGAAGGCACTAAGTAAACCACACCTACATATGCAAACTAAGTGTTATTTTGACCTCAAATTGCATATAAATCAAATACTAGCATATATATATATTTCCTCCCAAATTACTAAACTCACAAATTAATAACTATATAAAGCATTGCAAGAGCTAATCTAGCAATGAGAGATGAAAGGACAAAGTTGCTAACCTTTGTGATCATTTGAATGGATGGGGGCCTTCAAATCTTGACAAATTTGGGGCAAAATGTGTGATGAGCTCGAGAGGAAGAGGGGAAGAACAGAGAGGAGAGGGGAAAGGGGAAGAACAGAGCGAGCTCGGGTGGACGAAGGGTTTATGTAGGACGACCTTTAGTACCGGTTCGTGCCAAGAACCGGTACTAAAGGTGCTGGAGGGGGCCCAGACTGACAACATCCTGCCAGCACTCTCATTAGTACTGGTTCGTGGCACGAACCAGTGCTAAAGGTTAGCCACGAACCGGTACTAATGAGAGCGGACCGGCTAGCTGTTGGAACCGGCACTAATGTATACATTTGTGCCGGCTCAAATACAAACCGGCACTAATGTGCTTCACGTTTGACCCTTTTTCTACTAGTGGTTTTAGCCATCCATTTTTGCAATCTGGACATTTTTGGTCGTCGGATCTCCTGTTTAAAGCAATTTGTCACGCATCTGGTAAAAACTGGGCTGGCTGTCCTGTGGGCTGCAGCTCCGCAGGACGAAACGTAGCCCAGTGGTTAACTGGGCCGATGGCCAGCCCATTCCAGCCCACGCGCTTCGCTGAAGGAGGTCCACTTATGCGGTTTGCTAAATTTGTTCATCGTTGAGCGTTCATCCAGCCCCATTGCGAGAGAAAAAATCCGGTCCCGACGCGATGAGGTCGATCGGACCGACCGGAGGTGCAGGATCAAGGCAATGCGCCCATGCGGTTCGGTGAAGGAGATCCGGTGGTAGGGTAGGGCGGTGGTGCCTCACATGGCTACCTACGCGACCGGCTGTGTGGCCTCGCTGGGCAACGCCACCAGGCGGTACCCGGGGTAGCAAATCGTCCCCTGCGGATTCACCTCCAGTTGCCGGCGATTCGGGAATCAATTCGTAGTTGTAGTAGACCATTATAATGGCAAATTGACAATCAGTGGGCCACACTCACTGGTGGCCAATAACTGGGGTCAGTTACAATGTCCATTCAATTGTGTCTATTTAATCTCCATCGCCGATCTTCTCCTTCCTCATTCTCCTCCTTACTTGCGCAAATCCTTCACCGGCAGCCATGGTTGACACTCAGGTCGATAATTAGTCTCTGTTGCTGGCCTTTTACAAGTGTTCCTTCGTTGGTACTTCCACTCTCCCCCAAATTCTGCATGGATTTTTTTCAATTGATGTTGTTCTTTGTGATACCAAATGAGTGCAGGTTCCATTGAGTTCCACGGGATTCACTGGATTGGCTCATTCTGTTACATTGAAACTTTGCAAAGTGAGGCACTGCTTTAACCTTTAATCATTCTTGCCTGAGAGTATTATTCATGAATGCCTCATCTTGCAATTGCTTAAAGGGCTAATGTTTAAAATATTTGTTGTGGTCTAATATTCTTTCACAAAGTGCATATTTCACTTAGAGTAAAAAATATCTTTTCTCCTTCTCTATCGTAAATAAAGCAGATGCACTCAAATTGCAATTGTGATTTTCCAGCAATCGTGATATATAAACATTGTGTATTTGAGATGCTATAAATGGGTCTGTTTTATGCCAACAAAATTCAAAATGAATACGTGTACTCTTGGAGGATGAATTCGAGCTAGGTACTTCTTGGTTTGTTGCTTCTGCAGGGCTTGTCTTCTACCTTTCAGCAGATTCTGTCAAGCTCGAATGGCTCATGGACAGGTTAGTATCCGTGTACTGTTGTGCCTCATGTTAATTATCTTGCGACGTGATTTCTTATGTTGGTATTTCGGGTCTCTATGTACAACTACCTGCTCTACTGCACGACATCGCTTAGTCGCCAATCCGTTATTGTTTTCGATAATCTCCATGAAGGGGAATAAGTGGAGTCAAAATAATTTGTCTACTAATGAACTTGGCAATTAGTGTTTTTTATGGCAGATACTTTTAGTTTCGGTGTTAGGGTTCTGCCTTTTGGTAGCTGTTCAAGTGTTCATTGTGGTGCAGTCTCATGTTCACCGATTCTGGAGTGTAGAAAATATTATGTCATGCTTTTTTAGATGAAAACTAGAATGTATACATTCCATCTCATGGGACCATATGTAGTTGTACTAATTAATATATAGTATAGAGTGCTAAACTAGCTTGGCTATGTTTGATTTAGACAAATACATTGCTTCTGTAATGTTGTAGTCACAACTATAATTATCCAAGGAGGAAGTGTTGTGAGAGTAGATGGTTTGCACTGCTGCTGCTCGGTACCAGGGGTGGCCGAACACATTAGATTTATTTTCTGCGTGGTTGGAGGTCACCTGATCTTTTCATGCCACTTTAACTCTTGCGGAGATAAAAATTTGTGCAGGCGTGAAGCTGAAATTTAGTTGATCGAAAGCAAAGAGATTTAGAGTATGAGCTTGTCTTTTTGCACTCGAGACAAGAGCACGGTAACATTTCTTCTCACTCCAATATTTGAGAATGAATTGGATAAAATTTGGCACTGCATTTTTTTCTAAATTATTGGTAAATTTTCAATTTTAAATAAGTTGGAAGTCAGCTATCTACCTCTGCTTTGTGTTCAAGTCCTCTTGTAGGTTATGGCATTTGGAGTGCTACATAGGATATCATACCCTGTTTGCAGATTTTTACTCAAGCTGCATCATGGAAGCGTCCCTATATCTCTTTAGTCGTTACTTATATTATCTATACTGTTTTTTGCTAGTCCAAATTATTCTCTTTAGCTTAACATGTCATTTCATTAATACTCCTACATAAGTTGTAGGGATGTTGCCGCAATATGCGTGTTTTTTATGCTTGATGGACTCCAGACCAAAAGTTTTCCCTTTTGTACACATTCCATTTCTGTTACATCTTTCTGTAACCAATACCGACAACTTCATTGTATTCTACAGGATGGTAATTGATTTCACCAGAGATACTACAAAGTTTTTGGATTCCAGTGTTTTTACCATATCATGTTGATCTGCACCTGGCGTGCTTTCTCTCCAATTTATGCTTTGGTTTCAGCGATTATATGCTGGTCACACATAATAATTGAGAAAAGTAGCATCCTTGGTGTAGAATGTTTTTTTTCTTTGTCATTTGTTATCGCTAGCCTGTTGCAAATTTACCATGGATCATGCTACTAGCATTATTGTATTGGCCACTACATACGTATGCATCTATCCAAGGAATAATGTACCTTCCAGAATTTCTCATATATTTGTAGTGTGTTTCTTTTACAAGTATTCCTACTGTTGTGTCGTCAAAATAGATGATCGTGGCAAAGCACGAATTCGGTAACTGATCTTGATCTTACAACTGCAGCTATATCCTTCTAAGCTCAAGTTTTGTCCTTGAATTCGAAACAGCTCGGTTTTGTTTCTAACTTCCATGTTTCGTCAATCATACATTTACAAAAATACTATTATTCTACTATGAAAATGACCGGCGCATCAACGCGTGCCAACATTATCTAGTAAACTCTCATGCGACTTGATATGGGACCTCTCTCCACCTCTGTTGGCCTAGACGACTTCTGGAGCACGGTCTGCCTTCTCTAGATGTGGAGGATCTGGAATCGCCACTACCAGGTCACCTTCCATACGGTGTGACCCTCCATCAACTGAATCATTGCAATTGTTGTCCCCGACCTCTCAAACCAGGTGTTCTGGCTCAATCACGACCAGAGGGTCGTGCCAGCCTGGAAGCATTTCCTGCTTGCCTTCAATATTCTTGCATGTACCCCCTTAATCCCTCCACTAACTTGTAACCCTCTGTACTAAGGTAAATTTAGCTAGGGCATCTTCCACACCATCCCCCTCCCCCGAAATATGACGGGTGGAAGGTGGCCCAAACCGTACTTAAGACAACGGGTGGAAGGTGGCTGCCGGACCCACTGCCCCTCCTTGTATGGTGCAGGATTAACATTTTTTTCAAATACATGATTACCAATTTTTATGTCTATTTATTTTTTACATGTACATTGTACATTTTTTGTATACACTCAAACATAATTATACAACTTAAGCATTTCTCAAATACATGATTACAATTTTGCTCAAATAGATGTTTACAAAAAATAAGATACATGTTAAACACATTTTAAATAAATGCTGAAACATTTTTTGAATGATAAGAATCATTTTTTAAACTACGCAAACATTTTTCTACATTTGCATAATTGTTTTCTAAAAATTTCAGGAACATTTCCTAAAACACATGAATATTTATTAAAATGCATCGTACATTTTTGAAAAATTTACGAAACATTGTTTTTGAATTACATGATTAATTTTTATACATAGTGTTTTTTTAATTTCAAATACATGTTTTTGAAATGCAAAACGAGTGAATGATTTTCAAATGTCACAAACATTTTTTTTCAATGCCATCAACATTTTTTACAATTATGCCAAAAATCTTTGTACGCTCCATTGTCATTTTTTTCAAATTCACGGCTTTAAAATTTTGAATTAAATATAATGGTTGTAATATATGTAGTTAGAATATGAGCAAAAAAACTGACTAACCTGCAGGAGGAGACCTAACTGGAGACTTGCTATATGCGACACGTTCAACGTCTGTCAAATGCAAGTTTAACATTTTTTAATACACAAGCAACCGCGCTAATAGGGCGGCCCGCTAGTCGTCACCCGTAGGAAATTCCTATTAGGAATTGGTAAGAGGGACATATAGGCCTGGAGTATAGCAGCATTCAGAACCCCTCGCCTCAAGGACGCCCTGGATAGGCTGACCCAGTGCGGGAGGATTGTTCGCTCGGTAGCGCACGACCGCACGTCCTCTTCTGCTAATTTTTCTTATTACTTCATTTATACTAGTGAAAATCAATATTCATACACAACATTTGTTTTCACAACTCACGCTGGCTCCTCTGCAACCACACAAGAAGAGCTTAACATGCTGGATAAAAGATTGTGGATAGACATGAAAAAAAAATGATCATGAGCCTACCTGATGCATTAAGAAGTGATGAACAATAAGAGTGCTTGCATATATGTTCCTAAAATATATTCCATGGAGCATCAACAAGTTGCAGGCAGTGGATTGCTGAAAAGAAGGAGCCATAGTAAAGCAAGTGTCGAGCTGCTGCAACATAAATCAGCCTAATCTACCATATCTTCCTAGGCATGACTGAATACAGGAACAAAAATGAAAAATCTATAGGAACAAGCTACAATCAGAAGTCAAGTTACAGTCACTGGCAAAGCACTAAAAATGAAAAACTACAGGAACAAAAATGCCAACTAGCTAACTAGGGGCTCCCCTCCTTTTCACAATTCAGGGGTGAAAAAGGTCAACCTTCAGCAAAAAAGATGGAAAGCAGTATATTTTGTGCTGATGGGCATAAGCTAAAAAAGAAACAAGGATAAAGAAAAATGGAAGAGAGGCTGCTTTGTTGTTTAAGTCCTTCCAGACATACATGCTGATGCAATTTCCCGTGCTCTCGCGGTCGCAAGGGCTCAGACAAACTTCGCAAACCATCTCCTGTGCACACAAAAAAAAAGCACCAACAAAAAATTGTGCTGGTGAGTAGAAAATAAAATGTGAAAAACATACATATTGAGCTAATGATTTCAGTGGGAAACTAGCATGCGTTTGAAAATGGATTTCAAGATAATGATGATTTATCATTGGGTCAACAGCTGGTGAGCAAAAGCATATTTACTGCTCAAACGTCATAGTTGGTGTTGGTCAGCATCTGGTACTGGATGGGGCTGTTGTGATACGACAGTATGTTGGCGTCGCTTGTTCCTCGACCACTAATTGTTGATCTGCTGCCCTTTTCACCTTGCCACCGTTCTTGTTCACCTTGAAGCTGTCGTTCCCGGACTTGGAGTTAACAGACTCATCGCAGTTTTTGTCGGACGTCGTAGATCATCGAGTCTCTAGATACCAATTGTTAGTTTTGACACCCTAGAATGATTCACCGAGCACAGCATCCGTGCGTGCAAAGCTAGATTTGAAAGCACACAAGCAGTTTGATTGATTTGTTGCCTAGCAACACATGCACGTCTAGCCACGAATATGACTTTGGCTGCTCCACCATTGATGAGAAGACCCACTTGGTGGCCAAAGACACAGCGGGCTAAAGAGAATGGTCAAGTAGGAGGACTAGTTATGCATCTTGTGGATGAGGGAGTGTCCATACTACAATACGTCGATGGCACAATTATATTCATGGAACATGATCTCGCAAAAGCAAGAAATATGAAGCTTGTGCTTTGTTTATTTGAACAATTGTCGGGATCCAAAATCAATTTTAACAAAAGCAAATTGTTTTGTTTTGGGAGAGTCAAAGAGGAACAAGATGCATACAGACAATTGTTCGGTTGCGAAATGGGTTCCCTACCGTTTAGTTACATAGGGTTTTCAATTCACCATCGCCGATTATCAAATAAAGAGTGAAAGTGCATTGAAGATAGATTTAAAGAAAGGCTAGGCTGCAGGAAGGGCAAGCTTATGCCGTATGGAGGTCGGCTAGTGCTGATAAACTCGGTTCTGACGAGTCTGCCGATGTTCCTTCTATCCTTCTTTGAAGTACCGGTAGGGGTACAAAAAAGATTAGGCTTTTATCGATCTCGCTTCTTCTGTTAATGTGATGAGGTTAATACGAAATACAGATTGGCTAGATCGGATATTATTTGTAGACCAAAGACTAAGGTGGGTTAGGGATCGAGAACTCAGAAGGTAAGAATAGATACCTTCTTAGCAAATGGCTATTCAGATTATCTGTCGAGACTGAGGGTACAAGGGTGTGTAATAAGTACCTACAATCTAAGGCATTGGCTCGGATTAACGCTAGGTCTAATGACTCGCCGTTCTAGAAGGGGTTAATGAGGATGAAAGCAACCTTTTTCAGAGGGTGAAATTTATCATTGGTAACGGTAACACGACAAGGTTCTGAAAATATGCATCGTTAGGGGAGACGTCCTTGGCCTTACAATATCCCACTCTATATAATATTGTACAATGTAAGGAAGATTATGTCGCTACAGTATTACAATTGGTCCCTCTTAATATGCCATTCAGGAGGTCTCGGGTGGGGGGACGTTGGAACTTGTGGCTACACTTGGTCCGCAGGTTGATGGATGTTCAACTTTCTGACCAGTCAAATGCCATTCACTGAAAATTATCTACGAATGGTAGTTTCTAGGTGAAATCTATGTATTCGGACCTAATTGATTATGGGTCAATCCCGAGATCACTCCATATAGGATCCGTGAAATCTTAGGATCTATGGAGCACATGTTTCCTGACAACGCGATTTTCAATTGCAGCTCCGGAGTCATGAAGCGGAGGGATTCCGAACATGCCCTTAAAATGACAGTTTAGATTAACTATGCACACACCATATGAAAAGTGTGGCTCAAGATGAGCCCCACCTTAGGTACAAGACGACATGAGCAAGCAATCTAAAATAGCCTTCTTTTCCTTGTGTGACACAGATTTTTCCACCGCAGTTTTGGCACAATGCCCGTGTGCGATTTCAACACCGTGATCAAGGGTGCCACCGTGCGAGTGCACGACTGAATGAAAATCTCATACTTTTACAGTATTCCCGTGGGAGTGTGCTTATACTTTTTCTTTTGAGGGGTGAGTGTGTTTATGCTTGGGTTTGAGAAGTTTGAACATGGAGGCGAACTGGGCCAATATTATTTAGATGGGCCTTGCCGCCTATCCAGAATGGGCAGTAATGATCGTTGCCTGCACACTTCACACTTCAATTGAACTGAGATCTCAGGTCTCGGTTACCCCCAGAAACAATGAGAACTAATGCCCAGTCCATATTAAGTGCCGCTGGTTTAGTACATGTTATCCTAAATTGGAGACACGTACTATGGAACTGAGGGTTTCCATTTTTTTTAGATAACCAGTTTTGTAAGAAGCAAGGGAAAAAAAGAATATCGTCATGCGTGCATATATCAGGGTTTTTTCGGTCGGAATTTCCAGTGTGGAACCCATGAAATTTCAATATCGTCCAACAAAACTGATATTATTTGAACTTAAACATCTAGCTAATGCCAAATAGAGCCCGTATGCATATACTATCACGATTGGGATTTCTAAATCTCAGTCGACTGTGAGTGGGAGAGATCGAGAGAATAATGCACCTTAAGTGCTCTCATTGCATTTCTGTGATTATATACACGAGCCGTACATGTACAGGGCGCGTAGCGCAGGAGAGAGAGGGAGAGTGGGACACACGACGTGCGAGAGGTGGGGGGGCATGCACGACGTGCATGGCCATGCAGCTAGTCTAGGGCAGCAACTGCTTACACCCCGCCGCAGCTGAAGCATCGGGTGGCCGGATGCATAAGCTGGACCGGAACTCCTGGAACGCCGGTGTCGATAGCCCCTTGGTCAGGACGTCAGCGAACTGATGCGTGGTGGGCACGTGCAAGACACGGAGGTGACCAAGGGCGACCTTCTCTCGGACGAAGTGGATGTCGAGCTCGATGTGTTTCGTGCGTCGACGGTGGACGGGGTTGGCAGCCATGTAGACGGACGAAATGTTGTCGCAGAAGATGACAGTGGCCTTGGGGAGGGAGACGCGCAGCTCACCAAGGAGTTGGCGAAGCCAGCAGCACTCCGCGACGGTGTTGGCGACGGCACGGTATTCTGCTTCCGCGCTGGAACGGGAGACCGTAGCCTGGCGCTTGGATGACCAAGAGACCAAGGAGTCGCCGAGGTAGACAGCGTAGCCGGAGGTGGAGCGCCGCGTGTCCGGGCAGCCTGCCCAGTCTGCGTCCGAGTACGCGGTGAGCGCGAGCGACGCCGACGGGAGCGCGAGCGACGCCGACGGGTGCAGGTGGAGGCCGTACTCGGTGGTGCCACTGAGATAGCGCAAAATGCGCTTCAGCAAGGCAAGGTGAGGAGTGCGCGGGTCGTGCATGACCAGGCAGCACTGTTGCACGGCATAGGCGATGTCGGGCCGTGTCATGGTCATGTACTGCAGGGCGCCTGCCAAGCTGCGATACTCGGAGGCGTGAGGGACTGGCGCGCCGTCTGTCGCGGAGAGCTTGGAGTGAGTGTCGACTGGCGTGGACACCGGCTTGCACTCGGTCATGTTTGCGCGTCCCAGCAGCTCCGCAGCATATTGCCGCTGAGAGAGGAAGAAGCCTTCGGGCGTCCTGGTCACGGCGATGCCGAGGAAGTAGTGGAGCGGGCCGAGATCCTTCATAGAGAATTCCGCGAACAGGAGCTGTTGGAGTTGTTGGAGAAGCGTGGACGTGGACGCGGTGAGCACGATGTCGTCGACATAGAGCAGTAGGTATGCCGTGCCCGCGCTGTTGTGGAGGACGAAGAGGGACGGGTCGGACCGTGAGTCGATGAAGCCAAGACCGCGAACGAAGGTGGCGAACCGCGCGAACCAAGCACGCGGAGCCTGTTTCAGGCCATAGAGGGACTTGTCCAGCAGGCACACATGATCAGGATGGTTGGTGTTGACGAAGCCAGCAGGCTGCTGGCAGTAGACGCGCTCGGCGAGGCGTCCATGCAGGAAGGCGTTGTTCACATCCATCTGATGAACGGGCCACTGACGAGCGGCGGCGATGGTGAGCACGACGCGGATGGTGGCCGCCTTGACGACGGGCGAGAACGTCTCGTCGAAGTCGACTCCCGGCCGCTGTGAGAAGCCGCGCACGACCCATCTCGCTTTGTAGCGATCCAGCGTGCCATCAGCCTTGAGTTTGTGGCGGAACAACCACTTGCCGGTGACGATGTTGGCGCCCGGTGGGCGCGGTACAAGGCTCCATGTCCGGTTCTCCATCAATGCCCTGTACTCCACCTGCATTGCAGTTAGCCAATGGGGATCACGCAGCGTAGCACGCACGGTTTTGGGTATAGGGGAGATGGTTGGGGCGGTGGTGGAAGTTGTGAGGGCTTGGTTGTATTTAGGGTTCGGGAAGAACTTGCCGGCCTGGGCCCGGGTGATCATCGTATGTGTAGGAGCTGGGTCAGGACGCCGGCGGGGAGGTGTGGTGCGTGGTGGCGTGGAGGTGGGTGATGGGTTGTCCGGCGTGGTCAGCAAGGGCGGCGATGGGTTGTCCGGCGTGGTCGGCATGGGCGGCGATGGTGGTCTGTCCGCCGATGGGGGAGTAGATGTGCTTGGGGGCGTAGCCGTGGCCGATATGGCGGGGCTAGGCAGGACGGCGGGAGCGCCGTGGGGAGGGGGCTGGGTGTGAGGCGGGCGAGGTACGCGTGGGAGCGCAGAGCGGGGACGCTGGGGTATGGATGGGGTGTAGTTGAGCTCATCGGGGTCAGAGGTGGGCTCAGCTGTGGTGTGAGCGAAAGGGAACTGATGCTCGTCGAACACGACATGGCGGGATATGACAACTTTGCCGGTGGTGCGGTTGAGGCACCGATAGCCCTTGTGGTTTGGTGAGTAACCAAGGAACACACAGGGAGCCGATCGGGGAGCGAGTTTGTGTGGTGTGGTTGCGCTGAGGTTAGGATAGCACAAACATCCAAAAACCCGAAGAGCGGTGTAGTTGGGTTCGGTGCCGTGGAGGAGAAAGAAGGGGCTGTGATTATGTCGAGGACGACAGGGGCGCCGGTTGAGTAAGAAGGTGGCGGTTTGCAAAGCTTCTGCCCAGTACGCGTATGGCATGGAGGCATGGATGAGCATTGAGCGAGTGATGTCGTTTAGTGTGCGGAGGGCACGTTCAGCACGGCCGTTTTGTGGTGATGTGTATGGGCACGACATGCGAAGAGCGATTCCTAGGCTGGAGAAGAGGTCGCGTGAGGCGAGGTTGTCAAATTCCTTGCCATTGTCCGTTTGGATGGATAGAATGGGTAGGTGGAACTGAGTGGAAACGAAAGCGGCAAACGAACGGAGCGTGGGCAGCACTTCGGATTTGTGACGAAGGGGGTACGTCCATATGAAATGGCTATAATCATCCACAATAACAAGATAATGTTGGCAACCGGAAATACTCATAATAGGAGAGGTCCAAACATCACAATGCACAAGCTGAAACGGGAAATAGGAAACATGTTCTGAAGAGCTAAAGGGCAAGCGCACACTTTTTCCTAATTGACAAGCATTACAGGTGGGCGAGATATATCAGACGGGCGGATATGACAGCTTCGGAGGGTGTGATAAAGCGCATCATCACCAAGGTGGCCGAGGCGGCGATGCCATGTGTCACGGGAGACGGCGAGGAGGGCTTGGTGCTGGGTCGGTGGCGCGGTCATGGGGTAGAGCTCATCCGGCGAGTTACACCGGAGGATCACCGTCTTCGTGCTTCGGTCCTTGACAGAAAAACCAACGTCATCAAATTCCACGTTAACAGGGTTATCACGGGTTAGGGCTTTGACAGAGAGGAGGTTTTTGATGAGGTTGGGGGAGACAAGAACATTATGCAGGGAAAGGGATTTTGTGGCTGTAGGGATGGAGTGGTGACCGGAGTGCGTGACTGCGAGCGTCGAGCCATCACCAACTGTGATGCCAGGAGAAGAACAGGGATAGGAGGAGGAGAGGATACCTGGTGAGGAGGCCATATGGGTTGTGGCGCCGGTGTCCAGGTACCACTCTGCACCAGACGCGGCCGGCTGGCCCTGTTGAACTTGCAGGTTGTTGAGGGCGTGGATCAGGGCCGTCTGGTCCCATGCTGCACCGCCGACAGGTGGGCCACCAGGAGCGCCGTACAGGGGGTGCGGCGGGACAGCCCCATGCTGCCAGACGACGGGTGGAGCGGAGTTGGGTACCCCGCCGTAGTGGGACGCAGTGCCGGCGAATGGAGCGGCGGCGCCGGGACGTGGTCCGAGGATGCCCGAGCTCGGGGCATGGGGGCGCCAGGGCATTGGCCACGCGTGGACCATACCGGTCCATGGCGCTGGTGCTGGTGCAGGCGGGCGAGGCACATGCGAGCCCCCGCCGGAGTGTGAGGACTGGCCACCACCCGAGCCGGCGCCCCTACCCCTGCCTCTGTTGCGACCGCCGTTGTTGGGGCGTCCGCCGCCCGTGCTGGAGCCGCCCCCACCTTGGCCGGGCTGCCCCGGTACACGGGCCGCGTGGAGAGCGGTCTCGGTGTGGCGCTCGTCCGCCTGACGACTTTCCTCGAGCATGAAGAAGGCACGGCAGCGGAGGAAAGTGGGGAAGGGCGTCTGCATAGTCAGGATAGGTATGGCATAACGGAACCGCGGATGCAGCCCGCGAAACATGTTCAGCACCTGATCCTTGTCGTCGACTTCTGCGTTGAGATCGGCAAGGCGATCAGCGCAGTCCTTGAGACGCGCGAAGTAGGCGAGGATGGACGAGGACCCTTGTTCGATGCGCCGGAACTCGGTGGCGAGGAAGACGATCTGGTGCTCTGCGTTCTCTAGAAAGAGAGTGCAGATGGCGGACCAGACCGCGGCCGCGGAGGCGCCGCGGCGGTGGATGAGGCCGAAGATCTCAGGGCTCACGCGGTTGTAGAGCCAGGAGGTAATGTGCGCGTCGTCTTGATCCCAGAGGGGGTCGCCGGCGCGCCCCGGACCCGTGAGATGCTCCTGGACGGCGTACTTCTGGAACATAACCTCGAACAGGGTGCGCCACTGCGAGAAGTTCGGAGGGTTGAGGGAGAGCACCAGCGGCACGTGCTGGTTGATGAAGACGGCCGCGAGCGGAGACTGTGGCGGTGGGGCTGCAGACGTGGAGGCGCCGGGATCCGGGGTAAAGAGCGGCCGGCCGAGAGCGCCGTGCGTGAAGACGGAGGGAGTGAGCAAGGACTGGCTTACGGGGACTGGGCGAACCTGGGTACCAGGCGTGACCGGCGAGCCGCCGGACGGGCGCGGTGGTGGAGGGGGTGGGGGAGGTGGGTTCGCCATGGGAAGATGCGGCTGGGAGGGAGAGCAGCGGAAGAGGTTGAGCGACGCAGGAGAGAACCGGCGTCTGATACCATGTGAGTGGGAGAGATCGAGAGAATAATGCACCTTAAGTGCTCTCATTGCATTCCTGTGATTATATACACGAGCCGTACATGTACAGGGCGCGTAGCGCAGGAGAGAGAGGGAGAGTGGGACACACGACGTGCGAGAGGTGGGGGGGCATGCACGACGTGCATGGCCATGCAGGTAGTCTAGGGCAGCAACTGCTTACATCGACTAAGACTCAACCAAGTCTCAGTCGATCCTATATCTGTGGGATTTTAAGTGAAGATCTGACGATATTTTTCTTTTTAGTTTTTTGTTACATGTTATGTCACTTGACTTATAATTGGTTAAGTCTCAGCCGACTGATACCTAGCCACACCCTATCACGATACAACCCTCAGCCTTGTGGTAATAAGCGTAGCCCATCTCACTGGTTATAGTAGGATCAAGTTTTAGGTTATTATGCAAACTACACCTCATGTGTACGAGGAGCTAAATAGTGCAATCCTACCTTTTTGCGAGGAAAATAGTGTACCTTTTTACCCTGTATTTTTTAATACAAAATTCGTTTGTTGCCCTGGCGTAGCGGTAAAGCTGTTGCCTTGTGACCATGAGGTCATGGGTTCGAGTCATGAAAACAGTAAGAGACTATGGTAGTATGCATGATAATCGAAGACCAAACAACATGAAATTAAGCGCCAGCTGCATGCTAGTACTATTATTACAAGAACACGCGCAGGAAATATCCCCGTCGCGCGGAGACAGAGTTGTTCTGCAAAACCCCAAGACATATATGGTCCATGCATCTCATGCATGCATACGCAAGCACAGCGCAATTACACAACAGTAAAAACAGCACATAGCAGTTGCTGGCTAACTTATGGAATCTCAGTTATTATTCTTCACCGGGATTAAGTATTGTAGCTCGGTGCGCATGCAGCGGGCGGTGCCGGAGTAGCCCGGCCGGCGCGCGCTTTCTTCAGCGCCGGCGGTGCCCGGACGGCTCCTTCTGGGAGTTGAAGTAGACGACGGCGACGGGGAGGCCGAGCTCGTGGTTGCCGGCGAAGGCGCGGGTGTTGAAGTAGGCGCGCTCCTCCGGCGGCGCCTCCGCGACGTAGGGGAAGCGCGTCTTCTGCTCGAACAGCACCAGCACGTAGCGGTGGATGCCCACCGGCGGCCGCGGCCCCATGTATGGCACCACCACCTCACCTGCATGCACCACAAATATATATACACCCGGACGTATTATCCATCGTTCATGCATGCATGGGCGGCAAAACGACAGAATTTACTATCTCTCCGTTTCTAAATATTTTTTTAGGGAATTCAATATGGACCACATACAAAGTAACGTGAGTGAATATACACTTTTAAATATGTTTATATACATCCATTCCAAAGCTAACTGTATGCGTCATGCATCAGGAATGTACACGTGTGACAGCCGGACACGTGGGACGCTTCCCGGACGAACGCTTGGTGGCAGCCGGGCCGCCAGGCGGCTCGGCGCCGTTGCGGCGGCCATGCTTGCGTGCATGCTCCAAAGTTTGTGCCATGCGATCGCATGCATATGGATGCACCGCGCGCGTGGTGCACATAATAAGATATATACAAGTAGAATCTTGGAGCACCGTCGTTATCTTGGATATTTTATGCACCATATCTTCTTTTCTGTGGTGATCCCAGGAAGCGGCCACCAAACAAGTTTGTTTTGTTACTTGGGCTTGGGTTCCATATGTAGGTGTGGCCGGTCGTCGAAGGCTGCGTTTCCATCACGGTGTACACTAGGACAATCTAGTTTATTTCTTCAAAAAAATTCCATTTTATTGTTTGTTTAACTCGTTTTTGCCTACATTTATGGCTGTTTTCCTACAGCATACTATAAAATTATCACATACAAACACAATTGAGCAACCACAAATGGGTCTAGATAGAGGCATATAATAAGTAAATGCGGGAACGATGGAAGGCCTTAAAAGTATGAAATTCTGTGACATGTTGTTCATTTTATATCAGCTACATATTGTGAATTCTTGCAAAAAAAAAGTACCAGTCAGTTTCGTAAAATATTGGAATAGGCATTTGAGTGACTTTTCTTTTTGGCAAGAGCTATTTTAGTAAATATATGACAAGGTTCACAAAATACTCTGTTAGCACCAATGGATTGTATCATAGAAGAATGTGAAACCAGTTGACACACAACGTCGTGCTTTGTGGTTGCTGAACTAATTCCATAATCTCGTTGGTTAAAAACTACCGGTGAAAAAAGGAAGAAAGAAAGATTAACCGAAGAGTAGAAAGGCAAAGAACTTGTTGGGCAAATCAAATTCTAACTGTCCATCGCAATAAAAGGCATGTGTGAGCAATCATAGTATGCATGTGCGTGTGTCGGGACCACTAGGTATCGACATACAACGATAAATGGAAAACGACATGTTTGTGTATGGTTGTGACATATATAAGGGCACATGGAGTGACATGAGCTATCTCTTACATGTGATGGTTGGGTCTTAGGTGAGATAGAGGACTTTACGTACGATCCAAAACCGTCTCGGGCAAGAGATGAACTTGGTACAATGACCAACGTATTGGCAATATATGGTAGGTTTGGAGCACGTGTTTGTGTGTGTGTTGTGCGGGGTCGGGTGGAGGTGGGGTTTAGTTATATGCAAGTATTTTCATTGAGTGTCTTTTACTTTTGTAGTGTTTGTCTATTAGAGTGTCATAATCCATAAGGCCTAAGCATTTACTAAAGGTGATGAAGATTGCAAATAAGACCATAACTAGAGACGCCGAAGAGTGGAAACATTACAATAATTGCAGCTTATGATATCATTTCCTAACTTAAGTGGGAAAAAATCTGATATGAGTAGCACTTATAGTTCATGGTGTCAAGAGATATGGTTGAGGAAGCTTAAAGAAATGATAGATGAGAGAAATCTTTAGGTCCCAAGCTAAAAGCCTCAACTAAGATGATGCTAGATGCAAAGTGTCAAAACAACTATAATTCTACTCATTGAGATGCATGAGAGGCCCGGAGTGAGGCTCAAATGGTTTTTTTTTAGAAAAGGAGGATGACCCCCGGCCTCTGCATCTGGAAAATGCATACGGCCACTTTATTGATTATTCACGATGACCATACAAAGTATTACACCAATGTGCCTGAATCCACCATCTTGGCAACATATGCCACTACTCCTATCCAATATGATGAAAGAGAGCTAGCCGGGCCACTACCCAGACCACTCACGTAATCCTAACATCAATAGCCGGAAGCCGAAACACATTCGGAAGCCCCAGCCGAGCCACATACCTGGTCTGGGGCATAATCCGGTCAGACGCACTCGTGTGTCTTCGCCGCCATCTTCCACAGGTCCGTCTTCAGATCAAATTGAGGCATCTACCATGTCTGGCCACTCCGCCATTGACGCCACCATGACGCCAAACAGCAACCTCCTCCTGCGCGAGTCCATCTCCGTGCATCGGACGTCGAGCCTCCACAGCGCCACGCCGCCGACATCCGCCGCCATCAATGAGTGAGATGGAGCACCGCTCCACCCTCCCCCCAGCCAACGCTTACTCCAAAACGGCACCCCCAGGAGAACCTGGACGCGTCGGAGGAAAAGCGGAGGCTTGGGCGAAGAAGGGCACGCCGTCAGAAGCTGTTACCCACCCCAAACAGCGCCCGCCACCACCCAGCCCTCAAGGCGGCGCCTTCAAGAAGGTCACGGCGCCAAAGACGCCGCCGCCGCCCACCGGAGTTAGGTTTTCACCCGAGAAGCTAGGTGGTGGGGAGTGGAAGGGCAGACCTTGACAGACGTCTCCATGAAGAAATCGGCGCCCGCAGGCGTCGTCGTCGTCGCGGCCGGCCGGAGCCGACCCGGGTTTCCCCCGATCTGGATCCCGACCACCAAAATCGCATCATTGGGAGGCCCTTAGGCGGCAGCATAGGGAGGGGAGGCGAGGGGTGCGGCGGCGGCGCTATGGGGCGTCACCACCACGCCAGATCCCTTCCTCGCCGCCAACAGCAGCCGGCGGGCCAGATCGGGCGCGGACCAAATCTGGCGCCTAAGCACCCGCACGCCTACGCCGCCGCCACGGCCGGCCAAGCTCCAGGCCACGCCACTCCACCCACCCAGAGAAGGAGAAGCGCGAGACGAAGCAGAGGGCCGCCGGGGAGCGCCGCCACGGCCGCAGCGCCGGAGGCCGAGCCTTCCCCACCTGGAGCGGTCGCCGTCGGGAACGACGCCGCGC
>NC_041385.1:4570350-4579618 GCF_002162155.2 Triticum dicoccoides | reverse complement strand
AACAACGCCATCGTACTAAAATTTGAAATTACACTTTACAATTTGGATATTTCTATTAAAACTGAAGATGTCCATCGGCAATACCGTGAGAGACGCGCAAGAATGATAATATAAGAGTGGAATTTACATATGACTGTTTAATTAAACTTATTGGCAGTGCAATGTATTGTGAGTGTTATATGAAATTAATGACCCGTTTGTGATAAATAAAGTACTGACCTTTAGTTGCATCTGTTCCACCCGGTATGTTAACCACTATCCTGCAGACACAATGAATAAAACGCACGCGGTGAGTGCAATAGAGATCAGTTAATAAATAAAGACGCTGGAGCATGATGATATCCATATCTCCAGGGTGTGCGTGTGTGGAGATCGTTGGAATTGACACTTGTTTAATTGTGAGTCAGGTGCCAAATCATACATACATAGCAGCAGTAGGAGGAGTAGTAGTACATACCAGTGGAGGTACTCCCTCATGGTGGGCTCGCTAGGGCTAGGCGCGTCAGGGTCCGTCATCACCTGCAGCAAGCAAGCATGTACATCCATGGATCACCATGCACACACATATATAAATCACGATCAAGTTCCCATGCATATGAACAAGTGTGTATATCCATGACCACGAGGCGATCGAGACCGGGCAGGTGCATGCACGCACGCATGGCGCCGGCCGGGGCGGGACGTACGAGGGTGTAGAGGTCGTTGCGGCGGCCGGAGATGCCGACGAGCGGCTGGTCGGCGGCCAGGGAGGGCTTGACGTGGCAGCCGTTGCTGAGGTCCCTGGCGCCGTAGGCCACAGCCATGGCCACCGACGGCACGAACAAGTCCACCACCTCGCCGATCACCCGCCCCACCACCAGCGGATCCACGCAACGGGACATGTTTTTTCTCCTCTGCGCTGCTCTGCTCTTTCTCTCGCTCTGCCTCTGCCAAAGGACTTGTACAAATGACGCCGGCCTGCGTGTATATATGGCTTACGCGGCGGATTATTAACTGAGGGTTTTGTCACGGGGGTTGGGACTTGGGCTACCCTCCCCTACCCTCCTTGGCGCCATGCGTGCATGCAGCCGGCCTATGCATACGTACGTACGTATCGGTCGCTGATGCGTGCATGGATCATGCATGTACAGCTCGAGCGACACGTAGCCGGGGGATGGCCTCTGGAAGGAACGGCGTGCCACGTGTGGGGTGATGATCTGGGTGCCTCTGCCGCCAGCGAGACAGAGAATCCGCTGGCTGCATCCCAGCAGGTGCGTGTGTACTGCGCATGCATGTACGCATGCAATGCAGGTGAGCCAGTTGTTTACCTCCGTTCCTCGGACTCATTCCGTCCACATATACAAAGGTCTAATACGAGCTTTTGTGGTTATTTTTTTACGGGGTTTCGAGGTTAACTTTGACAATAGGTTGAGGTATTAATATATGGCATGCATGTTAAACAAAGCATACCATCAAATTCAGGAGCGAAAAGAGTTTTATGAACAAAGCAATAAAAGTATGAAACGCATACCAAAATCATCACGTGTGAGCATGTATCAAGCATAGAACTGAAACATCTATAAATACGACATATACGACTAGCACATGAAAGAGCAAATAGAGGATTGCCGGCGAATATCCAATTCTGAGCCCGGGCCCAGTTCATAAAAAATTCAAAAAAAATCCAAAAAATTTGTGCAAGGTAGATAATTTGGTGCGTGAGGTTCGCAGAAAATTTCAGAGTCTTTGGACACCCGAGTAGCTCTCAGCAAAAAAGACAAATTGGATCAAAACAGTATATAAAAATTATACTTTTAACGGACTCCAGATTTGTCTTTTTTGCCGAGAGCTACTCAAATGTCCAAATGATTTGAAATTTAAAGCGGACATACATACCAAATTATCTACCATGCAAAAAATTAGATTTTTTTTGATTTTTCTAGTATTTGTTTTGAATTTTTTATTCAATGCAGGTGAAGATGAGCCTCGGAGCCAAAACGCCTCACTCAATTGTCGGTATATTAAGAATGGGGTCCTTAATACCCCAGAGTTATGCACATGCAGTAGTAGCCTCCCCGACGGTATGAGGCTTGACTGGAGATAACCAAAAGAAAAACACAAGACCAGATTAATGAAGAAGAAAAGAAAATCTTAGAAGGTGGGATCAGAAATATTGAATACACGGTTCCAAAAAAGCCACTCTTCGTGAGATCAAGGAGCGCATCAAGAAGACCAAGGTTAAAGTTGCCGCCAGAGATCACAAATATTCGAAAAACCAGCCTGGGGACCGGGCAAGATCCTTGCCGGAAGGGGGCTGACTAAGCTCGGCAAGCTCCCCGCCCGGCAAGGTTCCCCAACTCAGCCACGGTTCCACCTCATCGATTAGGTTGTCACTTGTCGATTAGGTGTCGAGCAGGCAGGCAGTTAAGTGAACTTTGTTTAGCATGTGGTAGCTTGCCTCTGAAGATATTACTTTAACAACACCGGGGTCCAAATGATGTGTCGAAGGAATATGAGGTAGATGGGCGAACGACAACGGGGCATGTTTGCTCCTCTGCTCTGCTCTGCTCTGCTCTGCTCTTCCTCTGCCTCTGCCAAGGACTTGTACAAATGACGCATGCCTGGGTGTATGTATGGCTTACGCTAAGCAGGTGGTTAGCACCGCGGATTAACTGAGGGTTTTGTCACGGGGATTGGGACTTGGGCTATCCTCCTTGGCGCCATGCGTGCATGCAGCCGGCCTATACATACGTACGTATCGATTGCTGATGTGTGCATGGATCAGGCATGTACAGGTCGAGCGACACGTAGCCGGGACATGACGTCTGGAAGGATCAGCGTGCCACGTGTGCTGTGATGATCTGGGTGCGCACTACGTGCCTCTTGTTAGAGTAAACCGAGATTGAATGAAAGTGAATGGACCATCAGTCCTCGGTTCTATTGATTCTCAAGTATATATACACCTAAAAGAGATGGGAAGAAGAGGTGCCTGTCCGTCCGGAGGCATCCCTTCAGAACAGGTGCCTGTTGGCAATA
This sequence comes from Triticum dicoccoides, assembly GCF_002162155.2. Taxonomy (NCBI): domain Eukaryota; kingdom Viridiplantae; phylum Streptophyta; class Magnoliopsida; order Poales; family Poaceae; genus Triticum; species Triticum dicoccoides. The sequence continues at coordinate 4,576,603 of NC_041385.1, read as the reverse complement.
GAGAGAGACGGGACATGACTGTTCGGGGTTAGACACATCCCTTTGCTAATGATTGTTCGTTAATTAGCATGTGTCAATTAACAATAGACATGTGCTAATTAATCCACTAATAAATTCCATACACTCCCCCGCTCCTTGGATGTTTCATCATTGAAATCTTGTTGTATATAGATCTTCCATCTTAAGAAATCTTCCATATAATCTTGAGAGTCTCCTCAAAAAACCCTGTGAAACACATATGAGGAGAATGTTGCGGATATGTCGCTAAAACTCCTTTAAACCCAATGAGAAAATAAGGAGAAAAAGATGCAACATATAATGATTATTGTCTCCTTGATAACTTATATGAGAAAACCTTTGAAGAAGGAAAAAACCGATTGGTAAGTTTGGAGAACAATAAATATGTTTGTATACTTTCCTTTTAAAAAACCAAGTGAGGAAAAAATAGAAAGTATTGCATATGTCGCCTCGTTAAAACCTTTTATGAGAAACTTTGAAATAAACCTCATAAGGGAAAGGTGTGCTAACTAATATGTCATTGAAAACTCCTTTAAAACCTAGTGGAAAAAATATAAGGAGAAAAACGATATGACATATCGTGATAATTGTCTCTTTAACTCAATGTGGGAAAATCCATAGAGTTTAGAGGACAATAAATATGTCGTGTATACTTTCTTAAAAACCCCGGTTGGGAAAACAAAAAGTATGGCATATGCTCATGTTGATATTACCTCATTAAAGACCTTGATGAGAACCTATAAAATTAAACTCATAAAGGGAAAAAGAGTATAATATATTGCTTTGAACGAGAGTAATTAAGGAAGATACTCCCCTTGATACTTGCAAATCTTGAAGCCGTCAAATACAAATTCCATGAACATGTTTCTGAAATGTTCAAGTTGGTAGGGACTTCATAAAAAAATCAATGAGATTGTCACAGGATTTGACATGTTTGCATCCGGACAATAAAAGCAACATTATCTTTGAGATAATGGTTGGTGGATGTGGCCCCTAAGGTCTGTTTCAAAGACTTTCATTTTATGGCTACCACACCTAGGAGGAACACAAAGCTTGTCTATGATCTAACATAGTGGGGATCTGGTAAATTTATCCAATGATATTGGTGTCCATATTTCTCTGTAACTGGAATAACACAGAAGATGTTTGATGCCTTGGAGATATCGAGAGATATTCTTCAGTCCCAACCATTTGAATTTGGTGAGTCCCATGACACTAGGATATGGAACTTTATGTCCCAATATTGCATTCTCATCAACTCATGGTTTTAATGGATCTTTCTCTACGTGTAGAGAACGAAGCCGTGCGAGTTATGGATGCATAAGATTTGTCCACAATGAATTTATCCAATATATATTGGATATAGACAACATATTACTGTACCATAATGTATGAGTGAAGGTGCTCGATATTTTACCCAATCCTTCATCTCAAAGTCCGTCATTAAGATGATCATGTACTTCGTCATTGCAGGAGTAATCCATGTGTATGATAGACATGCATGGGTAATCATCATTATAGGAGTAATCCTTGTGTATAAGGAACTCACTTATGTCTGTTGTACCAAAATGTACCGACTACAATAGTTCTATGGAGACTTATTGTTTTTTTTAAATAATGTATGTTGTGGTTTGCATTTCGATTCAGAAGTGAGATTTCATTGGGAACCATCTATTTCTGAATCTAGTGTTCCACATGGATGTGTAATCACTATATCTATCAACTGCATAGATAGACGATTTTGTACTGCCAATGGTATAATGTATGGAAAGAGATTCCACCTCTGGAGAATAGTTTGGTATCTGCGTGAACCCTTGTGCTACAAGACTTGCTTTATGTCTCGCCACCTCATTTTCTCATTCTGTTTCTGGAAGAAAACTGTTGTAGGTATTGCTTATGTGAATACATTCCCTTAATTGAGCAAGATTATTTCTACCTAGATTATACCCTTTGCTTGGGTTCAGTCCAAGTGTTGTTCACACTTTGCCATTGCCATGGTCTTTGGATCTGAATCATTTGAAAGGGTTTTGCAATCTAGTTAAGAAATGTATGTCGACAATTGTAGACTTATGAATATATGTTTCTCCAGAATATATAGTTGATGGAAATATCATTACCCATGGTGACTGTTCGCGATTTCCGATGCGGTTGAGTCGGGTATTCCGATGTCCCGGTCATTGTGTGCACTATGACCTGGGTTGGTGGAGTTTGCCCATCCATTGGTTGTATACTACCCATCAGGTGTCTACCAACGTGAAGTTGACTGGAATTTACTGATTCAGAGGCCTCAATATCCTTGCTTGCAGGAACCTGAATCTTGATGTACTAGTGCCATACTTCTCCCCCCGTTGTTGTGAAGGGGAGTTGAGTGGTTTTTGTTGGTACCTCCATTCTTTCACGCATATTTTGCAGGATTGCAATATTGTGAGACACCTTTATAGTCAGTAAATGAATTTGGCAAGTTATTTGCAATATGTTGCAAATCTTTGAACGTGTGGTTCAGATCTTTGAGTGCGTAGACTTGAGGCAGAAATGTGTTGAGCATTTCACTAATTTCCTGGCATTCTGTATGGTACTTGAAATCTCCCCCTAATTCCTGGAAATGGTCCTCACTAAATCAACATATTGGCCTTAAATAACTACCCATGTGAGGGGCTTGAGGTATTGACGGCACAGTTTAGAAGATCGTGTAAACTTGTATTTTAAAAACCATGGAATACCTGAATAACCTAGTTAATGGCTTGGAAGAGCCACTTCCCTCAACTTAATGCATTCAAGGAGTCTGAGTGGTTCAGCGAAGACTTTAAGGTGTGCGTTCCTTAAAATTAGCTTCTCTATTTCACATGTAGTGCACATAAAATTCAAATATTGTTAGAATTAAGCATCATACTAGTCATAAACCAATGGAATTGCTAATAGTTTTGGTTTCAACGCAATGTTTGGATAAAGGCGAGTATGCCAAGTTTGTTATGTAAAAGACATTTTGGAAAACTATCATGTACGCAACATTTGTGGCGGGTGTTGGTAAAAAGAAGATATTTCTCTTTGTTATCATCATAAGTTTCGCTATGGAAACTGTTTTGACGGACATCTCCATAGGTTAGTAGGGTACGAGTTGAACCGAGACACAACTAAGCATCGTCAATGGTACTTGAGTACCCATAGGGATAGTAATATGACTTGAGTTGAGCCAACAATTACATCATCACGTCTAGTTATTGTTTCAATATACCCATTTCTCTTAGTAAGAGTGGAGACATTTTACTTCCCTGAGTATGGAGTTTGTGGTGCATATGTCCACAATGCACATATAATTTCATCAGATTGACCCCCGTAGAAATTTATATATAGATTTGAAGATTCCCGATATGAAAATCTTTACTAGATACATAGAACACATACAAATGTATTTGTATCAAAGTGTTGATACAATATATTGTGAACTACAATATATGATGACAACAATACTTATGCTCTTATTACAACATTACAATATATGCGAGGGTGCAAGGTGAGCCTGTCGTCGAGGAACTTGGACGGCATCGAACCATACGACAATTACTTCCCCGGATCTTTTCGGTATGTTATGACAAATCTAGTCAACATGGTTTGTTTTTAAGTTAGACTGTCGCTATCTTAAATACACAAGTATGTGGGTAAAACAAAAACATGAGGTAGACTAGATTGGATCCGAGTGTTCACTAGACCGTGAAATTCTCCATATAACAAAATAGGGGAGTTGTACATTGTGCAAGTAGCTGAGGAAATATATGAGAGGGTGCAAGGTGGGCCTGTCGTCGAGGAACATGGACGACCTCGGACTAGACGACAATTACCTTCCCAGATCTTTTAGGTATGTTATGACAAGTCTAATTAACATGGTTTGTTTTCAAGTTAGACCGCCGCTATCTTAAATACACAAGTATGTGGGTGATACATCTCCATCGTATCTACTTTAACAAACACTTTTGCTCTTGTTTTGGACTCTAATTTGCATGATTTGAATGAAACTAACCCGGATAGCCAATGTTTTTCGCAGAACTAACATGGTGTTGTTTTTGTGCGGAAATAAAAATTCTCGGAATTGGACGAAAGTTTTTGGATATTTTTTATGGGATATATAAAAAATACTGGAGCAAAGATCAACTTAGGGGGCCCACCAGTTGCCCACAAGGCACTAGGGCATGGCCACCCCCCTTGCGCGCCCTAGTACCTTTGTGGGGCCCACAAGGCTCCGCTGACCCTAATCTTGAGTCTATAAATTCTTATATTCCGAGAAAAAAGTAAGAGAAGAAGTTTCATCGCGTATTACAATAAGAAGCAACCACACCTCCTGGTCTTCATTGGGAGGCTAGATCTGCAGTCCGTTCAGGACTCCAGAGAGGGGGATTTGTCGCCATCATCATCACCAACCCTTCTTCATCACCAATTTCATGATGCTCACTACCGGGAGTGAATAACTCCTTTGTAGGCCTGCTAGACGGTGATGGGGTTGGATGAGATTTATCATGTAATCGAGTCAATTTGTTAGGGCTTGATCCCTAGTATACACTATGCTCTGAGATTGATGTTGCTATGACTTTTCTATGTTTAATGCTTGTCACTAAGGCCCACTTACCATGACTTCAAATCTGATCCTCTTATGTTTTCATGGATATATTTGAGTTCCTGGTCCTATCTTGCAAGTTATACACACCTATTACATGTTATGATCCGCATACGCCAAGGTGACAATAATTGATATTCTCTTCGGTGATTACCGTAGTTTGAGGAGTTCATGTATTCACTACGTGTTAATGCTTTGTTCCGGTTCTCTATTAAAAGGAGGCATTAAAATCAATTAGTTTCCTTATGGACCCCGCTGTCACGGAAGGGTAGGACAAAAGATTTCACGTAAGTTCTTATCATAAGCATGTATGACCATATACGGAATACATGCCTACATTACATTGATGAGTTGGAGCTAGTTCTGTGTCACTCTAGGTTGTGGCTGTTACATGATGAATGTCATCCAACACAAATATCCATCGTTGATCCAATGCTTACGCTTTTCATATATTGATCTTTGCTAAGTCACTATAAAGCTGCTACTGTTACCATTAATGTTGCTACTGTTACTGCTACTATCAAACTATCATATAATTGTGTTGCTGATCACTCTGTTGCTGATATTTAGTTCTTCAGGTTCGGTTGAATTGATAACTCAACTACTAATACTTGTAATTATTCCTTGGCTCCCCTTCTGTCGAATCAATAAATTTGAGTTGAATACTTTACCCTCGAAAACTGTCGCGATCCCCTATACTTGTGTGGTCGTCAGTGGGTAAAACGAAAACACGAGGTAGACTAGATTGGATCCAAGTGTTCACTAGCCTGTGAAATTCTCCATATATAGACAAAATTGGGGAGTTGTACGTTGTGCAAGTAGCTGAGGAAATATATGCGAGGGTGCAAGGTGGGCCTGTTGTCAAGGAACTTGGACGGCCTCGGACCAGATGACAGTTACCTCCCCGGATCTTTTAGGTATTTTATGACAAGTCTAGTCAACATGGTTTGTTTTCAAGTTAGACCGTCGTTTTCTTAAATACACAAGTATGCAGGTAAAACAAAAACAGGAGGTATACTAGATTGGATCCAAGTGTTCACTAGACTATGAAATTCTCCATATATAGACAATATAGGGGAGTTGTGCGTTGTGCAAGTAGCTGAGGAAATATATGTGAGGGTGCAAGCCTGTCGTCGAGAAATTTGGATGGCCTCAGACCAGATGACAATTACCTCCCCGGATCTTTTAGGTATTTTTATGACAAGTCTAGTCAATATGGTTTGTTTTGAAGTTAGACCTCGCTTTCTTAAATACACAAGTATGCAGGTAAAACGAAAACATGAGGTATACTTGATTGGATCCAAGTGTTCACTAGACCGTGAAATTCTCCATATATAGACAAAATAGGGGAGTTGTGCGTTGTGCAAGTAGCTGAGGAAATATATGTGAGGTTGCAAGGTGGCCCTGTCGTCGATAGACTTGGAAGGCCTCGGACCAGATGACAATTACCTCCCCTGATCTTTTAGGTATGTTATATGACAAGTCTAGTCAACATGGTTTGTTTTCAAGTTAGGCCGACGATTTCTTAAATATACAAGTATGTGGGTAAAACGAAAACATGAGGTAGACTAGGTTGGATCCAAGTGTTCACTAGCACCGGCGGAGCTATGTGCATTCCTGCAGGTGCCA
>NC_041385.1:4538650-4570033 GCF_002162155.2 Triticum dicoccoides | reverse complement strand
TAGTGAAGAATTTTTTTTATAAAGAGATTTAGATTGGAAAAATAGACATGTTTTCCACTGTCTTTTCTCTTTGGCCCCCCAATCTTCTTGGTCTAGCACCGCCACTGTTCACTAGACTGTAAAATTCTCCATATATCCAAAAGAGGGGAGTTGTAGGTTGTGCAAGTAGATGCGGAAAGGGACATGGGTGGCACTATGCAGTGCATGTTGGGTCGGCCTCGCACCAACTACCTTCTTGGATGACATTGGACGAAAATGCAATTAATTCCCGGGCCATTCGCTGTGAGCCCAGAAGACCGATAGGGCGATGGGATAGGTAAGTTATGGCATGTACGTAAATATCCTTACTTAAATAAAGTAGTTTATTAAACAGGATAATTTTGTCCATGGGTGCAAATAAATTGGTTAGCTTCCGTTGGATTTGTCTGCCGGTTTTGCAACTACAATGCCCATGCTCGCGGTTAGTGTACGTACTAGATTAATTAATCTTCTAGTTTTGGGTATTGATGGACGTCGTTCACCACTTAAGCATGATGAGGCCGGTTTTGAGGCAGGTAGCATGCACCATTCTGCATGAACATATAAGTGAACATCACAGTGGTGTACCAGCATATCATCTGAGGACCATAATTTAGTGCTGAAATAATTGAACATATATTTATCATGAGCCAAGCTAGCTGAAATTCAGATGGAGGGAGGCAAAAGCAGGATGCTATTCTTGGGAGACTTCATACCGGTCGTAATGGTAGTATCATAAACGGTATCATGCATGTCAACTAGACTTTTTGAATGATGTGACACACAATTAAATGAGGAAAGAGAGGATGTGGTATCATATCATGATACCGTATCATATTAAATGCTGTACTACTTTGTGTCATGCATGACAATTAATAAGGCAGCCTAATATACTAACTTATACTCCCTCCGTTCCTAAATACTTGTCTTTCTAGGCATTTCAACAAGTGACTACATACGGAGCAAAATGAGTGAATCTACACTCTAAAATATGTCTACGTACATCCGTATATAGTAGTCATTTGAAATGTCTAGAAAGACAAATATTTAGGAACAGAGGGAGTAATACTATGCATTATAGTATAGAATACTCCCCATTACAACAAGCATGCATGCATGCATCCATGGACTAGTATCTAGCGCTGGGCATATTCGAGGACAGCAATGATGGTCTGAATGATGGTGCCCAGCACGGCCATGGCGCCGAAGAGCCACGCGACGGCGAGCCAGGGGTTGGCAAGGCGGTGCCTGAGGACCCAGGCGCCCCACCGGTTGAGCCGGGACCGGCAGTGCTCCCCCAGCTTCACCCCGACGGCGTTGAGATAGTGCTCGCTGGACGGGTCGAAGACGAGCCCCTCCGCCAGGCGACGGAACAGGTCGCACACCTCGGCGTCGTTGCCCAGGTGGTGCTCGATGACCCCGCGCCGCGACAGCAGGGCCACGTCCTCGGGGCTGCCCAGGAGCTGCGACATGAACACCACGTACGCCGTCACGTAGCCGCTCGTCGCCGTCCGGATGTAGCTCTGCTCGTACGCGAGGACGTTGCGGAGGATGTAGTTGGTATTCTCGTCGAACCTGTGGCGAGCCATCCTCAGCACCCCGTTCAGAAAGCTCACGTCCAGCAAGGGGGCTTGTTCATTGTGAAGCCGCCTGAACTTGACGCCGGCTTCGTAATACTCGGTGGCACGTCGGAATCTTCCTCCATAGTCGCCGCATGGGCCTCTGCAGCATGCAGCAGGTTACCGGAGTTTATGCAGATTTCAACAAGTGACTACATACGGAGCAAAATGAGTGAATCTATACTCTAAAATATGTCTATATACATCTGTATGTGGTAGTCCATTTAAAATCTTTAAAAAGATAAATATTTAGGAACCGAGGGAGTAGTACTCTACTCACAGCGACTCCTGGAGGTTGCTTGGCTTGAGGTAAATATGGCAGAGATGCACCAAATGCTGGAACTCTGGCGGTGGAGGATTTGAGGCCGGCCAGAGGCCACCCATGATATTGCTGATGGTTCCCCACGCTAGCTTCACAATGGGGCCACTTCCGGCATCGGCATGAAGCAAGGCGTACATCTTCCGGACGACGAAGAACGGTATCTGGTTCTCCAGCATCATCAAGTCATGTTGGAGACTGGTCACATGACCTGTCTTGGGTGTTGGGCCGCCAGCAGCGTCGCCTCCGCCTGTTTTTTCCGTTGGCTCATCGCCATTGGAGACGCCGAGAAAGCCGAGCAATGTGATGAGCTGGAAGCCGTCGAACAAAAGCATCATGCAGAAGGCGTCCCATCCCATGGCGACGTCGCCGTCGTAGCAGCTCCTGGCCTCCGACTCCATGGACGCGATGGCCTCGATGAATTCCGCCACCGGCCGCCCACCGCCGGCCATTTCCATGGCCAAGGCCATGTTCGGTGGCTTGCCCGCTTGGCTGCGCCTCATGTCTTCCGTGGCAGAGTCGGAGTCGCCGCGGTGGTATGGTCCGAGGGGCATGAACGTCGGCTGGTACGCGCCCTTGTCGGCGGCGAGGAGTAGCTCCGGAACACGGTAGATCGTCTGTGGTGCCGGTGGGAGAGGTAGGGCGGCAGCACGCATTTCGGTGACAATGATTTCCGAGAGTCGGAGGATGCGGGCGTCGTCGCTGCCGTCCCTTGGTCCTGCTTATTACGTTTGGATATCAGTATATGCCGTTCCAGCAATTAAGAAAAAAAATTCAAGCTCTCGATCGGCTCACCGTTATTGGAGAAAGATGAAGTGGCGTCCACGGAGGGTGGTACTAACTGTGCGAGCTCAGTTCCCTTCTCCGGCATCGGACTCGGTCGATGAAGAACCCAAAGATTGAAACCCCTCCAAAATTTACCTCTCACCGCAGGTGTTGATGTTGGGGAGCAACAGCCGCGGCTTCCACCTAGATTCCGCTGCCCGTTCCCCCCCTTTTGCCGCGGTGCTACACATCCATGAAAAGAAGATTACGGTGGCCATGTAACCATGCTACCCTGGTGCGGCAATAAATAATCAAATCAGATCTCGCTTGAAACTATATATACGTGTGTGTTTTAATCTCCGTGCTCCTCAGCATGTTATGCCTGTAACCATCGTGCTTATCGGTCCTATGTTAAACCATTTGCCCCCCTTCTTGTAATTTATGCTGTTCTATCACCTCCCTTCATGTAATGTCATGTATGTTATCCACTTGAATAAATCGCGCCAGAGCATCATAGATTCTGTGATACCTCAAGAATGAAAGTTTTATTTTATACTACAGAACAATGACATTCTGAACGGGAGAAAATGTTAGTAGTAAGCGATGCACCCACCCTCGTCAAGCTGGACTCAAAATGCTACGTTCCACCACAAGTTCGAGCAAATAGCAGCTGCAAGACTGGCTACGTATCTTCAAAATGACAAGCCCGCAACAACAAATAATCATAGATTGCAGCTCTGAAAGACTCATCATAGACCTCGCCATGTCCAACGAGTTTTGATTACGCCGCTCGGACACACCATGTTATTTGGCGTGTCTCACAGGATGTAAGCTATGGAACAATTCTATAATTCTTCATATGACCTCCAAACTCATTCATCAAATATACACACCCACGATTGGATCACAAAATTTTTATTTCTTCTCAAGAAAACATTCCTAGCCAGTTCTCGTCCTTGGAAATACGTATTAGAGGCAATAAACAAGTTGTATTACTCTATTTCCTTCATTTTAATGACTACGTTTCTATGCTATGTTATAATTTTAATATGTTCTGAATGAGATGTTTTAGAGGAAAACCAAATAACATGTGTGGAATAATAAAAACTAAACCTAGATCCCTAGTCAGTTATCTAGGTTGGTTTATTAATTATAGATGATCTTGTTTTCATGATTTAGAGGGTTTGATCGATCGAGCAGCTGAACCCCGTAGATGTAACTGGACTCACAGGAACTATAGTGGTTCTCAGACGATATATTGTTATTATACAATGGTGATATTGTGATCTACACCGAAGTAATGCAACGTATGTTATCCAATTGAATAAATCATGCCACGGCGTCACCATAGATTTTGTGATACATGAAGAAAAAAAGTTTTCCATTATAGTATAGAACAATGATATTCTGAATGGGAGAAGATATTGGTTTAAGTGATACACCCACCCTCGTGAAGTTGAACTCAAAATGCTAAGTTCCACCACAAGTTCGAGAAGGTAGCAGCTGCAAGACTGGCTTGATATCTTCAAAATAACAACCCCAAAAAGAGAATGACAGTTCTGAAAGACTCGTCACAGACCTCACCCTGTCCAGTAAGATTCTTACGCCACTCGAACACACCATGTTATTTGGGGCGCCTCACACGATGTAAGCTACAGAACCATTCCGCAATCTTCAGATGACCTCCAAACTCATTCGTCAGATATTCACACCCACGGTCGGATCAAAATTTAATTTTCTTGTCACGAAAACATCCCTAGCCAGTTCTCGTTGATGGAAATATGAGTTAGAAGCAATAAATAAATTGTATTATTCTATTTCCTGTATGTTAATGATTACATTTTTATGCCATGTTATAATTTTAAGATGTTCTGAATGGGATGTTTCGGAGGAAGACCAAATAACTTTTTCACCAGAGTCCATTCAAACACACGTGCTAGGTCCACGAGTTTTCCGGAGGACGCCATGTTGGGGAACGTAGTAATTTCAAAAAAATTCCTACGCACACGCAAGATCATGGTGATGCATAGCAACGAGAGGGGGGAGTGTTGTCCACGTACCCTCGTAGACCGTAAGCGGAAGCGTTATCACAACGCGGTTGATGTAGTCGTACGTCTTCACGACTCGACCGATCCAAGTACCGAACGTACGGCACCTCCGTGTTCAGCACACGTTCAGCTCGATGACGTTCCCCGGGCTCCAATCCAGCAAAGCGTCGGGGATGAGTTCCGTCAGCACGACGGCGTGGTGACGATAATGATGTTCTACCGGCGCAGGGCTTCGCCTAAACTCCGCGATGATATGACCGAGGTGGAATATGGTGGAGGGGGGCACCGCACACGGCTAAGGAACGATCCGTAGATCAACTTGTATGTCTATGGGGTGCCCCCTGCCCCCGTATATAAAGGAGGGAGGGAGGAGGTGCGGCCGGCCAGGAGGGGCGCGCCAGGAGGAGTCCTCCTCCCACCGGGAGTAGGACTCCTCCCCTTCCTTGTTGGAGTAGGAGAGAAGGAAAGAGGGGGAGAGGAGGAAGGAAAAGGGGGCTGCACCCCTTGTCCAATTCGGACCAGAGGGGGGCTGCGCACCTCCTTCCTTTCGGCCTCTCTCCTCTATTCCCGTATGGCCCAATAAGGCCCATATACTCCCCGGCGAATTCCCGTAACTCTCCGGTACTCCGAAAAATACCTGAATCACTCGGAGCCTTTCCGAACTCCGAATATAGTCGTCCAATATATCGATCTTTACGTCTCGACCATTTCGAGACTCCTCGTCATGTCCCCGATCTCATCCGGGACTCCGAACTCCTTCGATACATCAAAACTCATAAACTCATAATATAACTGTCATCGAAACCTTAAGCGTGCGGACCCTACGGGTTTGAGAACTATGTAGACATGACCTAGAACTGTTTCCGGTCAATAACCAATAGTGGAACCTGGATGTTCATATTGGCTCCTACATATTCTACGAAGATCTTTATCGGTCAAACCGCATAACAACATACGTTGTTCCCTTTGTCATCGGTATGTTACTTGCCCGAGATTCGATCGTCGACGGTATCCAATACCTAGTTCAATCTCGTTACCGGCAAGTCTCTTTACTCGTTTCATAATACATCATCCCACAACTAACTCATTAGTTGCGATGCTTACAAGGCTTTAAGTGATGTGTATTACCGAGAGGGCCCAGAGATACCTCTCCGACAATCGGAGTGACAAAACCTAATCTCGAAATACGCCAACCCAACATGTACCTTCGGAGACACCTGTAGAGCACCTTTATAATTACCCAGTTACGTTGTGACGTTTGGTAGCACACAAAGTGTTCCTCTGGTAAACGGGAGTTGCATAATCTCATAGTCACAGGAACATTTATAAGTCATGAAGAAAGCAGTAGCAACATACTAAACGATCGTGTGCTAAGCTAACGGAATGGGTCAAGTCAATCATATCATTCTCCTAATGATGTGATCCCGTTAATCAAATGACAACTCTTTTGTCCATGGCTAGGAAACTTAACCATCTTTGATTCACGAGCTAGTCAAGTAGAGGCATGCTAGTGACACTATGTTTGTCTATGTATTCACACATGTATTATGTTTCCGGTTAATATAATTCTAGCATGAATAATAAACATTTATCATGAAATAAGGAAATAAATAAAAACTTTATTATTGCCTCTAGGGCATATTTCCTTCAGTCTCCCACTTGCACTAGAGTCAATAATCTAGTTCACATCACCATGTGATTTAACACCAATATTCACATCTGTATGTGATTAATACCCATAGTTCACATCGTCATGTGATCAACGCCCAAAGGGTTTACTAGAGTCAATAATCTAGTTCACATGGCTATGTGATTAACACCCAAAGAGTACTAAGGTATGATCATGTTTTGCTCATGAGAGAAGTTTAGTCAACGGGTCTGTCACATTCAGAGCCGTATGTATTTTGCAAATATTCTATGTCCACAATGCTCTGCACGGAGCTACTCTAGCTAATTGCTACCACTTTTAATATGTATCCAGATTGAGACTTAGAGTCATCTGGATTGGTGTAAAAGCTTGCATCGTTGTAACTTTTTACAACTGACTCTTTTATCACCTCCATAATCGAGAAACATCTCCTTAGTCCTCACTAAGGATATTCTTGACCGCTGTTCTAGTGATCTACTTTTAGATCAAAATTGTATTCCTTTGTCAAACTCAGAGCAAGGTATACAATAGGTCTAGTACACAACATAGCATACTTTATAGAACCTATGACTGAGGCATAGGGAATGACTGTTCATTCTTTTCTATTTTCTGCCATGGTCGGGTTTTGAGTCTTACTCAACTTCACACCTTGCAACATAGGCAAGAACTCTTTCTTTGACTGTTTCATTTTGAACTACTTCAAAATCTTGTCAAGGTATGTACTCATTGAAAAATCTTATCAAGCGTCTTGATCTATCTCTATAGATCTTGATGCTCAATGTGTAAGCAACTTCACCAAGGTCTTTCTTTGAAAAACTCCTTTCAAACACTCCTTTATGCTTTCCAGAAAAATTCTACATTATTTCCAATCAACAATATGCCATTCACATATACTTATCAGAAATGTTGTAGTGCTCCAACTCACTTTCTTGTAAATACAGGCTTCACCGCAAGTCTGTATTAAAACTATATGCTTTGATCAACTTATCAAAGCGTATATTCCAACTCCGAGATGCTTGCACCAGTCCATTGATGGATCGCTGGAGCTTGCACATTTTGTTAGAACCTTTCGGATCGACAAAACCTTCTGGTTGCATCATATACAACTCTTCTTTTAAGAAAACCATTAAGGAATCCAGTTTTGACATCCATTTGCCAGATTTCATAAAATGTGGCAAATGCTAACTTGATTCGGACAGACTTTAAGCCTCGCTGCAGTTGAGAAAATCTCATTGTAGTCAACACCTTGAACTTGTCAAAAACCTTTTGCGACAAGTCGAGCTTTGTAGATAGTAACACTACTATCAACGTCCGTCTTCCTCTTGAAGATCCATTTATACAATATGGCTTGCCGATCATCGGGCAACTCCACCAAGGTCCACACTTTGTTCTCATACATGGATCCCATCTCAGATTTCATGGCCTCAAGCCATTTCACGGAATCTGGGCTCATCATCGCTTCCTCATAGTTCGTAGGTTCATCATGGTCTAGTAACATGACTTCCAGAATAGGATTACCGTACCACTCTGGTGCGGATCTTAATCTGGAAGATCTACAAAGTTCGGTAGTAACTTGATCTGAAGTTTTATGATCATCATCATTAGCTTACTCACTAATTGGTGTAGAAATCACTGGAACTGATTTCTGTGATGAACTACTTTCCAATTCGGGAGAAGGTACAAATTACCTTATCAAGCTCTACTTTCCTCCCACTCACTTCTTTTGAGAGAAACTCCTTCTCTAGAAAGGATCCGTTTTTAGCAACGAATATCTTGCCTTCGGATCTGTGATAGAAGGTGTACCCAACAGTTTCCTTTGGATATTCTATGAAGACGCACTTCTCCGATTTGGGTTTGAGCTTATCAGGATGAAACTTTTTTCACATAAGCATCACAGCCCCAAACTTTAAGAGACGACAACTTGGGTTTCTTGCTAAACCACAGTTCATATGGTGTCATCTCAACGGATTTAGATGGTGCCCTTTTAATCGTGAATGCAGCTGTCTCTAATGCATAACCCCAAAACGACAATGATAAATCAATAAGTGACATCATAGATCGCACCATATCCAATAAAGTGCGGTTACGATGTTCGGACACACCATAACGTTGTGGTGTTCCAGGTGGCGTGAGCTGTGAAACTATTCCACATTGTTTTAATTGAAGACCAAACTCGTAACTCAAATATTCATCTCCACGATCAGATCGCAGAAACTTTATTTTCTTGTTACGATGATTTTCCACTTCACTCTGAAATTCTTTGAACCTTTCAACTATTTCAGACTTATGTTTCATCAAGTAGATATACCCATATCTGCTTAAATCATCTGTGAAGGTCACAAAATAACGATACTCGCCACGAGCCTTAATACTCATTGGTCTGCATACATCAGTATGTATTATTTCCAACAAGTTTGTTGCTCGTTCCATTGTTCCGAAGAACGGAGTTTTAGTCATCTTGCCCAAAAGGCACAGTTCGCAAGCATCAAATGATTCATAACCAAGTGATTCCGAAAATCCATCTTTATGGAGTTTCTTCATGCGCTTTACACCGATATGACCCAAACGGCAGTGCCACAAATAAGTTGCACTATCATTATTAACTTTGCATCTTTTGTCATCAATATTATGAATATGTGTACCACTACGATCGAGATCCAATAAACTATTTTCATTGGGTGTATGACCATTGAAGGTTTTATTCATGTAAACAGAACAACAATTATTCTCTGACTTCAAATGAATAACCGTATTGCAATAAACATGATCAAATCATATTCATGCTCAACGCAAACGCTAAATAACATTTATTTAGGTTTAACACTTATCCCAAAAGTTTAGGAAGTGTGCGATGATGATCATATCAATCTTGGAACTACTTCCAACACTCATCGTCACTTCCCTTTCAACTAGTCTCTGTTTATTCTGTAACTCCTGTTTCGAGTTACTAATATTTAGCAACCGAACAAGTATCAAATACTCAGGGGCTACTTTAAACACTAGCAAGGTACACATCAATAACCTGTATATCAAATATACCCTTGTTCACTTTGCCATCCTTCTTATCCACCAAATATTCAGGGCATTTCCACTTCCAGTGACCATTTCCTTTGCAGTATAATCATTCAGTTTCAGGCTTTGGTCCAGCTTTGGGCTTCTTTGCGGGAGTGACAACTTGTTTGTCATTCTACTTGAAGTTTCCCTTTCTTTCCCTTTGCCCTTTTCTTGAAACTAGTGATCTTGTCAACCATCAACACTTGATGCTCTTTCTTGATTTCTACCTTCGTCGATTTCAACTTCACGAAGAGCTCGGGAATCGTTTTCGTCATCCCTTGCATACTGTAGTTCATCACAAAGTTCTACTAACTTGGTGATGGTGACTAGAGAACTCTGTCAATCACTATCTTATCTGGAAGGTTAACTCCCACTTGATTCAAGCGATTGTAGTACCCAGACAATCTAAGCACATGCTCACTAGTTGAGCGATTCTCCTCCATCTTTTAGCCATAGAACTTGTTGGAGACTTCATATCTCTCAACTCGGGTATTTGTTTGAAATATTAACTTCAACTCCTGGAACATCTCATATGGTCCATGGCGTTCAAAACATCTTTGAAGTCCCGATTCTAAGACGTTAAGCATGGTGCACTAAACTATCAAGTAGTCATCATATTGAGCTAGCCAAACATTCATAACGTCTGCATCTGCTCCTGCAATAGGTCTGTCACCTAGTGGTGCATTAAGGACATAATTCTTCTGTGCAGCAATGAGGATAAACCTCAGATCACGGATCCAATCCGCATCATTGCTACCAACATCTTTCAACACAATTTTCTCTAGGAACATATCAAAATAAACATATGAAAGCAACAATGCAAGCTATTGATCTACAACATAATTTGCAAAATACTACCAGGACTAAGTTCATGATAAATTTAAGTTCAGTTAATCATATTACTTAAGAACTCCCACTTAGATAGACATCCCTCTAATCCTCTAAGTGATTACGTGATCCATATCAACTACACCATGTCCGATCGTCACGTGAGATGGAGTAGTTTCAACAGTAAACATCAATATGTTGATCATATCTACTATATGATTCACGCTCGACCTTTCGGTCTCCGTGTTCCGAGGCCATATCTGTTATATGCTAGGCTCGTCAAGTTTAACCTGAGTATTCCGCATGCGCAACTATTTTGCACCCGTTGTATTTGAACGTAGAGCCTATCACACCCGATCATCACGTGGTGTCTCAGCACGAAGAACTTTCGCAACGGTGCATACTCAGGGAGAACACTTCTTGATAATTTAGTGAGAGATCATCTTAAAATGCTACCGTCAAACTAAGCAAAATAAGATGTATAAAAGATAAACATCACATGCAATCAATATAAGTGATATGATATGGCCATCATCATCTTGTGCTTGTGATCTCCATCTCCAAAGTACTGTCATGATCTCTATCGTTACCGGCACGACACCATGATCTTCATCATCTTGATCTATATCAATGTGTCGTCACATGGTCGTCTCGCCAACTATTGCTCTTGCAACTATTGCTATCGTATAGCGATAAAGTAAAGCAATTATTTGGCACTTGCATCTTATGCAACAAAGAGACAACCATAGATCTTCTGCCAGTTGCCGATAACTTCAACAAAATATGATCATCTCATACAACAACTTATATCTCATCACGTCTTGACCATATCACATCACAACATGCCCTGCAAAAACAAGTTAGACGTCCTCTACTTTGTTGTTGCAAATTTTACGTGGCTGCTACGGGCTGAGCAAGAACCGTTCTTACCTACGCATCAAAACCACAACGATAGTTCGTCAAGTTAGTGTTGTTTTAACCTTCTCAAGGACCGGGCGTAGCCACACTCGGTTCAACTAAAGTTGGAGAAACAGACACCCGCTAGTCACCTGTGTGCGAAGCACGGCGGTAAAACCAGTCTCGCGTAAGTGTACGCGTAATGTCAGTCCGGGCCGCTTCATCCAACAATACCGCTGAACCAAAGTATGACATGCTGGTAAGCAGTATGACTTGTATCGCCCACAACTCACTTGTGTTCTACTCGTGCAAATAACATCAACACATAAAACCTTGGCTCGGATGCCACTGTTGGGGAACGTAGTAATTTCAAAAAAATTCCTACGCACACGCAAGATCATGGGGATGCATAGCAACGAGAGGGGAGAGTGTTGTCCACGTACCCTCGTAGACCGTAAGCGGAAGCGTTATCACAACGCGGTTGATGTAGTCGTACGTCTTCACGACTCGACCGATCCATGTACCGAACGTACGGCACCTCCGTGTTCAGCACACGTTCAGCTCGATGACGTTCCCCGGGCTCCAATCCAACAAAGCGTCGGGGATGAGTTCCATCAGCACGACGGCGTGGTGACGATGATGATGTTCTACCGGCGCAGGGCTTCGCCTAAACTCCGCGACGATATGACCGAGGTGGAATATGGTGGAGGGGGCACCGCACACGGCTAAGGAACGATCCATAGATCAACTTGTGTGTCTATGGGGTGCCCCCTGCCCCCGTATATAAAGGAGGGAGGGGGGAGGTGCGGCCGGCCAGGAGGGGCACGCCAGGAGGAGTCCTCCTCCCACCGGGAGTAGGACTCCCCCCCTTCCTTGTTGGAGTAGGAGAGAAGGAAAGAGGGGGAGAGGAGGAAGGAAAAGGGGGCTGCACCCCTTGTCCAATTCGGACCAGAGGGGGGCTGCGCACCTCCTTCCTTTCGGCCTCTCTCCTCTATTCCCGAATGGCCCAATAAGGCCCATATACTCCCCGGCGAATTCCCGTAACTCTTCGGTACTCCGAAAAATACCCGAATCACTCGGAACCTTTCCGAACTCCGAATATAGTCGTCCAATATATCGATCTTTACGTCTCGACCATTTTGAGACTCCTCGTCATGTCCCCGATCTCATCTGGGACTCCGAACTCCTTCGATACATCAAAACTCATAAACTCATAATATAACTGTCATCGAAACCTTAAGCGTGCGGACCCTACGGGTTCGAGAACTATGTAGACATGACCTAGAACTGTTTCCGGTCAATAACCAATAGTGGAACCTGGATGTTCATATTGGCTCCTACATATTCTACGAAGATCTTTATCGGTCAAACCGCATAACAACATACGTTGTTCCCTTTGTCATCGGTATGTTATTTGCCCGAGATTCGATCGTCGGTATCCAATACCTAGTTCAATCTCGTTACCGGCAAGTCTCTTTACTCGTTCTGTAATACATCATCCCACAACTAACTCATTAGTTGCAATGCTTGCAAGGCTTTAAGTGATGTGTATTACCGAGAGGGCCCAGAGATACCTCTCCGACAATCGGAGTGATAAAACCTAATCTCGAAATACGCCAACCCAACATGTACCTTCGGAGACACCTGTAGAGCACCTTTATAATCACCCAGTTACATTGTTATGTTTGGTAGCACACAAAGTGTTCCTCTGGTAAACGGGAGTTGCATAATCTCATAGTCACAGGAACATTTATAAGTCATGAAAAAAGCAGTAGCAACATACTAAACGATCATGTGCTAAGCTAACGGAATGGGTCAAGTCAATCACATCATTCTCCTAATGATGTGATCCCGTTAATCAAATGACAACTCTTTTGTCCATGGCTAGGAAACTTAACCATCTTTGATTCACGAGCTAGTCAAGTAGAGGCATACTAGTGACACTATGTTTGTCTATGTATTCACACATGTATTGTGTTTCCGGTTAATACAATTCTAGCATGAATAATAAACATTTATCATGAAATAAGGAAATAAATAATAACTTTATTATTGCCTCTAGGGCATATTTCCTTCACGCTAGCCATATTCCATGCATTTAGTGCATTTCTAGGGTTTAACGCCAGTAGTTCAAGATCTGCGCCGCCACCACATAAACTCATGGACGGATAGGGCTCGATGTCCCTGCATGTGGTCCTCGGCCCATGACTGGGCCCTGTGCACCCAACCGGGAGGAAGGGCCTGGCACCGGGGGCCACGGAGGGGCCGCCAACATGCGGGTTGTTGCCGTTTAAATCACCGAAAATCCTAGAGGAGCCGGTAATTCAAGTGACCTGGCGCGGCATCATCGAACAGCCCTTGGAGGGCGTGGTAAAAATTTGAGGTCGTTCCGCAGAAGCATTCTCGGAGGTTGTGTGGAAACTAGACCATCTCCGAGAAAAGATCTAGACCATGAGAGGGAACATGTCATGTTTGTGAAGTGGGTGCGGTGCTCGCTCCTCTGTTGGACCTGAAACTTTTTCTGGGCTCACCAGAGTCCATGCTCCTCGCCTTTTTCGGGGGCGCCAACCATATTCCATGCATTTAGTGCATTTCTAGGGTTTAACGCCAGAAATTCAAGATTTGCGCCACATAAACTCATGGACTGATATTGCTTGAGGTCCCTACATGTGGTCGTCAGTCCATGCCCAGGCCCTGCGTGCCCAACCGAGAGGGAGGGCCCGGCACCGGGGGCCACGGAGGGGCCGCCTGCGTGCGGTTTGCTGTCATTTAAACCACAAGAAATCCTCAAGGGGCCGGTAATTCGAGGGACCTGGCGCAGCGTCGTCGAACGGCCCCAGGAGGGCACGGTAAAAATTTGAGGTCGTTCCGCAGAAGCATTCCCGGAGGTTGTGTGGAATCTAAACCTTCTCTGAGGACAGATCTAGACCATGAGAGAGAACGCGTCCTATCTGTGAAGTGCACACCAAAGGTCGGATCAAAATTTAATTTTCTTCTCACGAAAACATCTGTAGCCAGTTCTTGATGATGGAAATATGAGTTAGAAGCAATAAACAAATTGTATTATTCTATTTCTTGTATGTTAAATTACGTTTTTATGCTATTCATATAGGTTAATTGATTTCCTGGCTGTGATGAAACTTACTTTGTCAAATGGAAAGAGGGCACAAAATCACATACCGCAATCTGTCGCGACTTCTTTTCTTGCTTTATGTGGTTGTTTATGTTTTTCCGAAAAGGACATATGGGTTAATTGATTTCCTAGCTCTCAGCACAGGTGTTGTTCAATTCAAGAGGAAACTATGTGCCCTCCTAAAATCCACTGCCCGTTAGCCCCCTTTTGCCACGGAGCTACACATCCATGACAAGAATATTACGGTGGCGACGTAACCGTCCTACCCTTGTGTGGGAATAAATATGTATTATGAGGATGGCTGCAACCTTTACTACTAACAACTTCTCCCGTTCACAAGATTATTAATTTGTATTACAACTATATATAGTGCTGAAACAATAGATTGGGATCTGGCGGCCGTTTGCCCGTTACCGTGAGCCACGTCATCCTGAAAGTGGGTCCCACTGGTCAGAAACAACGTCAACCGAGCAAAACATTAGAGGATGAACTGGTGGTTTATTTCATTTCATTTGAAAAGTGGTATTTTTTTAAAAAAACTAAAGACAAATGTGGTGGTTCTTTTTGCAATTTTCTCATCATAAATACATGAGGATAGGGTAAAGGAAAACACGAGGTAGCCTAGATTGGATTCAAGTGCCCACTGACCTGCCAATTGCCGGTATGGACAAGAAGGGTAGCTGTACGTTGTGCAAGTAGCTGTGGAAATATATGCAAGGGTGCAATGTGGGCCTTTAGTCGACGAACTTGGACGGTCTCGGACTAGACGACAATTACCTCCCCAGATCTTTTAGGTATGTTATGACAAGTCTAGTCAACATGGTTTGTTTTGAAGTTAGACCGTCGCTATCTTAAATAGACAAGTATGTGGGTAAAATGAAAAGTCGAGGTAGACTAGATTGGATCCAAGTGTTCACTAGACCGTGAAATTCTCCATATATATAGACAAAATAGGGGAGTTGTACGTCCTGCAAGTATATGTGGAAAGGGACATGGGTGGCATTATACAGTGCATGTTGGGTCGGCCTGTTAGAGTTGTGTCGAATATTATTGTACAAGGTAGGTTCCATTTGGACAATGAGTAGTATTGTGTTTAGATAGGATATGAAATTTGTATCATATGTCTCTCATATATTGCGGGGATAGATACACGATGTAACATATGCCAACATAATAGCACATGCGCACAAGGTGGAGCCGGCAGCATGTGCCGGCGCCCGGGTGGCCGGTGTGCGGTATTGTGACGGTGTCACAAGGAGGAGCGCCCAGGCCCGGGGGTGTAGCCATATCGGTGAATCTCGTTAACAAATCTCAGTGTCGTGCTTGTGTGATTGCTTGGACATCGTCAAGGTCTGGCAGAAAGAGTGGTTCTACATCACCAAACCATGCGACGCAGCCTGGGCGGCGGCTCCCGAATTCAAATCCGAACCTCCCGCGAGGCTAACCTCGTGGACCAAGAGAAGGGTGTCGACTAGGCAAAAAAGGTAAAAAGGAAAGAAAACAAGGAGGTTGTTACCTCCTTTGCTCTTGGACCGGCCGATCTCACTTATCACCTTCAGCGGGGGTTTCTAGGTCTCTCTATAAGCAAGACATGTTTTATTACAAAAATGATAAATGCTCATGGATTTGAAAAATATTCACCAAATTCAAAAACAATTTTTGAATTAAAAAAATGTTAGCGATTTCAAAACAATGAACGTGTTTTATTTTTATGAAAACAAAATTATGAGAATTTCCTAATAATGTTGAACGTTGTTTTTGTATTTTATGAAGAAAAAAATGAAGTCGATGATAAACAATTAGTAAGAGCATTTATCTTGAAAAAATGGATGAACATTTTTTTTTGAAAATCTATGTACAAATTTGGAATTTGATGGCCATTTTTGTAATTCAATGAAGAAAGTTTGAATTTTGATGAACGTTTTTCAAAACAATGCGGCACGAAGCCCAACGAGTACAGAAGCCCAACAAATGCGCGTACTAGTAGGCCCAACGCAACCCTCCTGAGGCCCCCCCTCGTTCGCAGCCCGGCCTTCCCACCACGCGAACCGCGAGCACGACGCCGGCGACGAGGACCGACGCCGAGCGCCGCCGCCGAACCCAACCGACGAGCCGGCGGAGATGCTGCTGGAGGAGCTGCTCCGCTGCCAGATCCAGGAGTGGTACCCGGCGTTCCGGCGCCACACGGTCCCCACCGCCATCATCCCGCTCCCGGCCGCCTTCCTCCGCTACCTCGCCGGCCGGACCGCCTACCCCGGCCCCGACGGCCCCGACGAGGGCGAGCAGGGGCCGCTCCCCTTCGTGCTCCCGACGCTCACCTCCGGCCGCGCGCCCTTCCCGCCGCTCCAGGGCCACTTCCCGGACCCCGTCTCCCTCCTCGATCGCGACAACACCGACCCCCTCTTCGGCGGCTCCGGCTCCGACTCCGACGATGACGAGGGCCTGCCCCCGCCCGCGTTCCCGGAGCTCGAGGCCGCGGTGAACGCCGCCATCGCCGGCCTCGGCGGCGCCGCGCTCCCCAAGCTCAACTGGAGCGCGCCCAAGGACGCCGTCTTCATGGCCGCCGACGGCACCGTCCGCTGGACCTGCTTCGCCGAGGTCGCCATGCTGCTCCGCGCCTCCGACTGCGTCGCCCACGACCTCGTCTCCGCGCGCCGCTCCTGCCACGACTTCCTGCGCGCCAAGCCTGTTCGACGGAATGCCGCAGAGGGCGGTCTGAGTGATCCTGGTGAGAATTGCAGCGATGGAGGTGCCCGTGGCGGTGGGAGTGGTGCGCCGGAAGAGGATGCCGAACAAGAAAGCAGTGATGATGATGAGACTTGGGTCGACGATGGGTTCCAGTACTACCTCGCGCTCCGCAAGTGGTACCCAGGCCTCCGCCCCGAGTCGGAGTTCCGCTGCTTTGTGCGGGGGCGGAAGCTGGTCGGTGTGTCGCAGAGGGACCCGTCTGCCTACTACCCTTCGCTGCCTGGGTGGAGCGCTGAGGTGCAGCCTAAGACCGAGGATTTCTTCGAAGAATTCATCGAGCCACAGTTCGCTTCAGAGAATTATACGTTTGATCTGTATGTGAGAGCCGATGGCCGGGTGAAGCTGATCGACTTCAATCCTTGGGGTGGCTATACCCTGCCGCTGCTGTTCACATGGGAGGAGCTTGAGGAGGAGCAGAGAGGGGAGGACGAGCTGGAGTTTCGAGTGGTGATGCAGCAGGGTGCAGTGAGGCCAGGGTTAATGACAGCAATTCCGTATGATATGCTGGATTGGGGGGATGGCAGTGGGTGGGATGTGTTTCTGAAGAAGGCTGGCAATGAGCTCGACAGACAGATGGCATCATTAGGTGTGGATTCGTAGTCGTGCCCTGCTCTACAACAAGGTGCTTGAGGACTCCAGTAGGTGAACAAGTGAAGTGATGGCTCTTGGTAATGTTTCATCTGTCGAACACTAGAAGTACAAGCTTTCTTCAGATTGTGATGCAACTTCGCGATACTAGGCTGTTCTCTTTTCTCTTGACTTCTGTAATGCTAGGTTGCTAGTATTGAATTACCTCGTGTTGCTTTATGTCAGTTATATCTTAAGATATTTACAGAAACATGTCTGTAGTGGAAGTTTGTGGCTCATGGCTGAAATTTCAGTGGTTCTCTTATCTCTTCAACATGAATACACCCCCTATATTTATTTCTTTGCTGTTTCATATGTATCATCAGCTTGTATCTACCCTATTTATTTTGGCACTTCAAATTGAGGCAACGGTTTCAACCTCAAACTCTCTCCCAATTTGAATCAAACAGTCTTAACCTTGAACTCTCCCCCAGTTCACATTTCAACCTTGAACTCTGCAACGGTCTGGTTTAGGATCCTGTACTCTTAATGTCGTTTCACTGAATTTAACCCTGGTATTCGACATGAGGCGGTGGACACGCCACCCAGTTTGGGGCCGACTTGTCATTCATTCTTTCTCCCCAAACATTGCCACAAATCCGGTTGCTGATGGCACTCCTGTGAGTGAGTATGGGACCAAAGAGTATTTATGTGAGTTTGCTTGATACCCCAGCCAAAAGGGATATATTGAATAATACCCAGGTTATAGCCCGAGGGCCTGGCACATGTAGTCTAATACTCCTTCCGTCCCA
The DNA here is from genome assembly GCF_002162155.2 of Triticum dicoccoides. Lineage (NCBI taxonomy): Eukaryota > Viridiplantae > Streptophyta > Magnoliopsida > Poales > Poaceae > Triticum > Triticum dicoccoides. The sequence continues at coordinate 4,551,577 of NC_041385.1, read as the reverse complement.
TAATATTATGGGGTAGATGGCCAACTTTGTTCTCATCAACTTGAAATTGTCTAGGTGTTCAATACTTCAGTCTGTTCCAAGGGAAGTGTCTCATTCTTGGAAGATCTGCCCCTAGCAAAGACAATGTTTTACCTTTTTCTACTGTTAAACTCCTTTAACTCCTGAGACAAGTGACTCTACTAGACAGTAGTAATTCAGTTGGCTGTATACTTGCTTGTGCTATTCAATTTCTGTGAGCTACTAAGCTTGTCCTGTAAGGTGCTCAACTGGCTTATAGCTTATAGATAAGCCTGAAGCTATTTGGGCAACCAAACTAACAAGTCATGAGGTCCTGCCTAATTGTGGCCCATTTGCTTGCTTTGAATCTACTATGGCAGGGCTGTTCTGTTTAACGTTAAGCCCGAATAAGTTAGCTGTTCGGTTCAAAGTCCTAACTTAACTGGTTAAGCATATTTAAATAATAGGCCAAAGCTTAAATTGGGGCAAATTACTTGCTCTGACACTGTTATGGCAGGGATGTTCTGTTTAATGTTAAGCCTGAATAAGCTGTTTGGTTCGAAGTCGTAACTTAACTGGTTAAGCTTATTTAACTAATACAAGGCCAAAGGTTAACTGGGCCAAACAGGCCCCATCATAATCTAGTGTCAGTAGGCATGTCATGTAGGCAACACGAAGCTTACCGGTACCATGTTCTTTGTTTTCGAAATTTCTGATGATGTCATGTTTTATAAATTTTCTCCTTGAAGTGAATTATGACGGTTGTTTTGGTGTGGTTATTGCTTAACAAGGGTGCAATTTACTTTTGTGTGCCAATTTTAACTGAAGGGTGAAAGAAGCGTTACTAGAAATGCTATCTTGGAGCTGAGGGTGCAATGTCTCAGCAATGCCTGAAATCCTGATCCGTATCAATGACTTGCATAATGCACTGAATTTCCTGCCCCATAACTGAAGAATTCCAGAGCTCGTCCGTAGGATATGATGAGCTGTATCCTGCAGTACCTGGGGTGCGTGACAAGGTAGAGTTAACACTGCCTAGCGATTATTAATTCACGAGCATATTACTACTGAATCCTAAGTCTTGAACAGGTTATGTTTTGCAGTGCATGCTGGGACCTGAACCAGAGGGGTACCTAGATAAAAGTAACTGCGAAGCAACATACTTGGAGACGCGTTTTGATGGCTCCACGAGGTAAGAGACTCTAGTCTATACAAATAACCTCAGTTGCATTGCATATCCTGCTGTCAGTAGTATATATAGCCTGCACATCACTGGAATGCTGGCGTTACTCATCAGTAAGTACCGAGTATTGACTAAGCTGCTTAGGGACAAGATGGTGGGTGGGTACGCGTGCCGTGGTCGGCAAAGGGGCAGCTAGCTAGCTAGCCTTGGTATCATAACCTGTAGCTGTACAGCCATTAGAGAATTCAGATAAGAAAGAAAACCATTAGTGAATTCAGATAAGAAAGAAAGCATTAGATAGTTCAGATAAGAAAGCCACACTAGAAAATCCATCTGCAGGCTGCTCGAAGCATCAGCCGTCCATATCCCCCCATGCATCTGCCTGATCAACAAGGAATAGTACAGGCGTGCAGCACCAGTTGTTTACTCGAACCCTAGCATGTATATATGTATATATAATTGTAGACGTCCTTGTGTAGTCAACTAGTCATAGAAGATGCCTTATTATAGTACCCTGTACGTCGTTTCCAATATGCATTCCTACAGCGAGATGCACGGGGAGGGGCTCCGTCGGGTTGGGTCGGTAGGGAAAGACGACGTGGGTGCTCCGCGACTGCGTCGCACGTCCAGGGTTTATCAGTTTATACTCGGGGAAGGAGGGCTTTGTTTATGCTCCTGCAATAAGTGTGACACTTGCAGTGCTGAGCTCTGCTAGCTAGGCCATGTGAAGCTTTGAAAGGCCACACTGTGTTCATTAATCAGGCCATGTACAGGGAATTTACCGGGTCGATCGTGAGCGCACGTCGAAGCCGGAGGCGGATCCTGATCCGCGTGGGATGTCCACGGGGTGTTTATCCTGCGCATCGCCCCGGCACAAGATATTCTTTTAAGGTACGTGTGAATAACAAACGATTTCCCATGTGAGTAGGATACGCATGGATGCTTCCTCTCAGTTTACTGCATTTGGTCCAGTACTTTTGAGCCACGTTTACGATGACTTGGTCTGGAGAGCATATATGTATACAATTCTACATTGGTACCTGGTTTCGTTAAGTCCGCGGCGAATTGCTGCGTGCAACTGTTGGTGATCTGCATTAGTCGCTAATGAAGGTAAAGTTCATGTCAAATATATTACAGTGAACACAAGAAACTAGAATTTGCTTCCATTAATTGGAAGTAGTAGGAGATAGTTTCTTGTTTTTGACATAACTGTGCTAGCAGGTGCCTAAACCTGACCAATATTTTGTAACCTAATAAATATTTAGAAGAAATATGTACTCTTGTACGGCGTACGGCTGATCAATATACCAGGGAAATAATTGAAGTTACCCAATATAAGAACCTACACATATTTTTGCTTGGCTGGTACCTTACACATGGGCTAGCTACCTTACACATGGCAATGGAGGTTGAGAGGGAGGCTGCATTTATGGGAGCATGACATCCCAGCTAATTATTTGCATTGCAGTTCCCCAGCAAGCTTGTTTCATGCATGCATGCTAAGCCTGAACTGAATTGAATACAAGCTTGTCACAACGTCATCACCACCTAGCTCCCCTCCCCCTTGTTTAACTAATGTAAACAGCATCAACTTGGCCTTGAATGCCACATGAAGAGAGAGCCCGGATGTGGAGGAGTATAGATTATGTGGCACTGGAACATGGGTGGAGGGGATTAGTTCCACTTCTACTACTACTACTACTACTTAATTACCTTACTTAGCTGAGCATAACAAGGGAATTAGTCATGGGTCCACTGCTGTCTGTCTCCCTCTTAGCACTTGACCCCATATTCCACTGACAGCTCAAGACCTTGCTGGCTCATTAAGCTCTGCACACTAGCGCCTACTCGATTAAGAAACCCCTCACTCTATATAAGTAGCCGCATGCTTGCACGTCTCATGCATTCACAGAGCCTAGCTAGCTACCTGCCAAGAGCTGCCCTGAACCCTAGCCAGTAGTAGCTTCCCGGAACACCGTCACCAGTAGCTCGGTCTCACCTAGGTGGGGAACAGTGACACAGAGCAGCTAGCTGCCTAGCCTAGCCAATGGCGAGCAAGCGGGCCACCACGCGGGAGCTCCGGGCGATGTACGACGACGAGCCCTCCTCCATGTCCCTCGAGCTCTTCGGCTACCATGGCGTGGTCGTCGACGGTGACGATGAAGACGACGACACTGCCACCGCCCTGCCCCAGCTCTCCTTCGTCGACAACTTCAAAGGTGGGTGCGGGTCGGCGGCGGACTACTACAGCTGGGCGTACAACGCCTCCGGCGGGACGCCGGGCGCCTCCTCCAGCTCCACCTCGTCGGTGCTCAGCTTTGAGCATGCCGGCGGTGCCGGTCATCAGCTGGCTTATAATTCCGGCACAGGCGACGATGACTGCGCGCTCTGGATGGACAGCATGGCCGATCATCAGCACGGCGCGGCCAGGTTTGGGTTCATGAACCCAGGGTCGGCCGATGTCGTCCCAGAAATCCAGGAGAGCAGCATCAAGCAGCCGGCCAAGTCTGCGCAGAAGCGCTCGAGCTCGGTAAGTACCTACATCAAATTTCTCCTCCCTTGCATCACGACACATTTCTGAAACTTTGCATCTAGTCAATTTGAGTGGGAAAAAAAACTGATAAGTTTCCTTCTGTTTAATAAGGGTGGTGAGGCGCAAGCAGCGGCGAAGAAGCAGTGTGGAGGAGGCAGGAAGAGCAAGGCCAAAGTTGTCCCTACCAAGGATCCTCAGAGCGCTGTTGCAAAGGTAGAATCAGCATGAGTCAATTTCTCCCTATTGCTGTGGTGCAAGATTCTTTGCACTGCAAGAAAGTTGTTTCGACGAAGCTGAACTAATCCATGTTACCCGATCGATCATGGATCTTTAGGTCCGAAGAGAGCGCATCAGTGAGAGGCTCAAAGTTCTGCAGGATCTTGTACCCAACGGCACGAAGGTGTGTACCATGACTTCTTCTCATGCTTCAGCACGGTTTTTGTGTGAAAAAATGACCTGGTCATTAGTTGCTAATTTTCTGAATGGAACCAACTCCTGTAGGTGGACATGGTCACCATGCTCGAGAAGGCAATCACCTATGTCAAGTTCCTGCAGCTGCAAGTCAAGGTACGCGACGATCGGTCATCGATGCGTCGACTACTCTTTCGACCCAATTCACATCTATGAACTACATACAGTCTCATGTCGGATCTATGAATTATAACCCGGTTCGCGCATATTCGGTGTGTGTGCGCAGGTGTTGGCGACCGACGAGTTCTGGCCGGTGCAAGGAGGGAAGGCGCCGGAGCTGTCCCAAGTGAAGACCGCGCTGGACGCCATCCTGTCTTCCCAGCAGCAACCCTAGGCCATGGATGCATGCATCCATGTTGAATTTTTATCCAAGTTTTAGATGATCGCGGCGGCACGTGTAAGATCAGAAAAGAAAAGAGAGCACAAGCTCTGGAAAAATACATGGCAGATCATGCTTTTGCTTCACTCCTTTTAGATCAATTCTCCTTGTTTTTTATGTGATCGGGATTTGAAGTTCTGAGCACTGTAACTAGTCCAATAAAACCTAGATGAACATGATGTTACACAGCTTAGTGAAACCTAGACAGGGTCCCGCCATCGCGTGCAATGAAAATAAAGTTGTTGTTTCTATTGAAACATAAAACCATCTTCTTCTTTTCCAGGGAACATAAGATCCTCCCCTTGATTTATACAAGAACAACGCACGGTCGGATTCAGTGAAATGTTATCTTGAGTTCTTCGAATTAGAAAACTGAGCTATGGGGATTTAGATCAAAGGGTATTTGACACCACATGGAAAACAAATGAATTGTACAAAGAGGCTTGAGTGCAAACCAATCCTCAGGAAAGAAAATGTCCCTAAGGATTCATTCGCATTCTCTAAAAAAAATTCCTTTGAAATTCCAAGGATCCAAACTAAACCTCAGGGGTTTGGATCCAGAGCTCCTTTCAATCAAAGGAACCCTAAGTCCTGAAATGGCAACAGGGAGCCTTGCTGAGATGAAAGTAGTTGTTTCATTAATTTGAACCAAAGATCAAAGGGATACAAAGTTTTTACAAGTTTGAGATGAAAGCAGTTAAAATCAATTCCGCGTCAACTGGAGTTTGAGATGAAAGCAGTTAAAATCAATTCCGCGTCAACTGGGCGGCGGGCCTGAGTAGCATCCATCCATCCATGAATCGCGCAAACCTTATTATCTCACCGGGTCTAGATCTGAGGTTGACAAATGAGCATTTGTCAGGGATCTTAGTTAACTTTTTTCGCAAACAAAAAGGGATCTTAGTTATTAACAAAGTAAATCGCCACAGAATTTGTACAGAGATTTTCTGCTACCAACATTTTCGCAAACATCGGAGATCGTGCGGCTACTTGTGTTTTCTTCTCTCCAGGGTCAAACAGTTTTGTAATGCAACTGGAATTAATTGCAGTTAGTGCGTGATTAGAGGAGGCTCGAGACAACTCCTTAGGATGCTGCTGATGATGATGCCATCATGTCTCAGTACAGTGGGGACACGAATTTCTCATCAACAAAAACACATTGTTACTGAGTACAGTAGAAAAAAAAATGATCTAATTGCACCATCGTTTGCGACGAGCTGTAATTTCTCGTGGTCTACGGTCACTTTGTAGAATCCGCGTAAGAGTTTACGGTAAGAGTTAAACTTAACCTTTTACCCCTTTATTTGTGTGGAAGTGTTGAAAGTTACCCGGTTAAAAATTGTGTTTCTAGTTTTACCCATAGTCGTCATGCATTATTTCCGCATTTTTGCCCCCATCCCAACAACCTCGTGTGGAAGTTGTCCTAGAGGCGACATCAACAAAGTATGACAATCATAATTAGCTAGAATTCTCTTGATTCTACTGAGTGATACCTGCTCTAAAAGAACATTTAGAATCGTACGTCAAATTATAGTGTTGCTTTTTTTATTCCTTAAATGTCCTTGAAACCCGAATTCGCAATTTCACTGTCTTCAACTTAGTTTAGTTACCAATACGAAGTTAAATATGAAAAAAAATGCATACTTAGGATTATAATTATATAGTCTTTTGGAACAAGTGCCCCTCAAGGTGGTGTTAAATGAGCAATATGTGATTTTTAGAAAGTACTAATAACTAGTAATTTCCAGTGTTGATAAGCGGTCTCGAGATGTCAGGATGGGGAAGGCTGGTAAAATAGTACAAAATGTGGAATAATTCACGACTAGAGGGTAAAAAGAGCAAGAAAAACAACTCGTGGTTGAGAATGGTAAACTGAAACTCGCGGTTAATTGTCACTTTCTAAACTATTGAAACTCGCGGTTGAAAATGGTAAACTGAAACTCGCGGTTAATTGTCACTTTCTAAAGTTCGTGTAAGAATCTGAGGAAAATTATGATCGTTTGCTGTAAAAGAAATGATGATATTCACCCTGTATACCACATGGTTCTGAGATAATTAGAGTGCTGGATGAAGAAACTTGAGAGCTAGATGGGAAAAAACAAGGGCGCATTAGGTGCTCTAAAATGCTTCTTCTGAATAAAAGAAAAGAGATTGTAGCTGACGATCGCACCTATTAGTGCTAATAAGTGCACGATAACGCATCATCAGATGCTTGACATGTGGAACCGACTGTCATTTACATCGCCCATCACGAGATAACCGATCCGATTATGATAAACAACGTCGTTGAAATGCTGCTAATCCCTAATCAGTGCGGTATAATGATGGCCAGGAAGGCAGGAAATGATGCAGGGAGATGCTGTGCCATGCAACTGGTCGGTGCCTTGAATGCAGAAAATAAAAACAGTGATCATGTCATGTGGTCCTAAGATCCAGAGATTTCTATCTAGGTTCCAATCGTGCAGAACCAAGGTCGGATCGCGGTTTCGGCCATGTGACAGCTCCATTACTCTAGTTGTTGACAATGGGTGTTGCAATATGCAGTATAATGTAGTACAAGCCAAACAAATCAGAGTGAAGATCCAAGCATGGCTGCCATGAATCAAAGTCAACACTGTCCCATGCATGATTTTAGCTCCATAAGATGTTTCATTTCCCCTAGGAAAATATGAATCGGTTGATGTTTCATGCATCATATCTCAACAATTTGGGACACTACAAGAAATATTTTACCAGCGGTTCCCCACACATTTTCCCTCACAAGAAGTATTTTACCGGCAGTTTCCCCACACATTTTCACTCACAGAAATATTTACCGGCGGTTCTGTGCTTTGGAGGTTCGAAAACATAGGTGTCATGCGTGTGTTTCTGTGGGCATGGCAGTCTGTCCCATGTGTGGGTGAGGTCACATTCCAGCAGAATAAAATCTAAAGATTCTTGCACACCATCTACTACTTTATGCATTATTCTCATTTCCCAGCCCATTCCCATGTGACTTTCGAGCATGAATCTTAGAATTTTAAAACCATCGATACCGAGAATTCATGGCACCCCATGTCATAAAAAATTTGATTGAACCGATGCCGAGGAGACGTGAGGAGCATTACGGCATTACCTTCCTCGCAAACTTCAAGTTGCTTTCTCTCCTCTGCAACAACAAAATAATCAGTAAAATGACATGAATTTAATGCACATAACTTGCCCATCTATTTCTTTTTCTTCTCTTGTTTTCTTCAGAATCAGACGCCCATCTTCCTTGGCAGCACACTGGAGTAGAAACCAATGAACACCATTGATGTAATTTTGGACTGAACTCTGGCACTTTTGCCACCCTCTGTAGTACAGGCAAAGTAATAATACTGCGATAACAAAAAAACTGAAGCGAACTGCCTAGAGAATTAGACCATTTATAGAGTCAAGGGCAGTAAAAGGACTCCTCTGATCACATAAAGGAACATGTATCTTACTTATGGTATTAAGCATTTAAGCCATCTTCACAGGAAACAAACCTGAATTGCACTGTTGCTCCTGATTACCATGACCTTCAAGGTTCTTACATGTCATGATTCTGAAAAACACAGACTGCTCACCATAATTCTCACTATGAGATTTTGTGCAGAGACTACAAACAAACCAGCATTTTGCAGCTTAGATGAACTATTTACATGATGAGAACCTATGGTACATGAAACAGACGCCACCGAACTAATCTAGGATCCTGAATTTCTGACCATTTATTCCTCAAGAAGACTCTGGACCATTCACAGCATCAGGAGCAGTAGCAGACTCGATTAATCTCTCGAAATCAATAATGGTCGACTGAAAATTGAACTGGTACCCACTTTGCATCCACGATTTTATACACATTGTAGCCTGCATGCTACTAAGAGGAAGGCAGTACTGCTGCTTGTGGATACTGTCCCCTTTGCTTGTGAACAGTTCTTCAGGATCCAACGATGTCCCTTGGATTGCCAAAAAGTCACGGGCCATCAATGAGAGCCGCGGGTAACGGGAGGAGTGGCCCTTCCACCATTCAAGAGCATCAGTGGAAATCGGTGCGGGGGGCTCCGCGAGATACTGAGTGAGCTCATCAGCGGCAGTGCTCATGCTGACACGACGGCGTTTGCGAATAATCTCTTCGGCGAAGGAGAACGCGCCACCATCGTCGGTGTTGTCTTGCTGGGTGCTGTAGCCATTTCCGGGAGCTTGGAAGATGCTGCTGTAGTCTCTGACAAAATGGTCCCTTGCGTCCTCCAAGTTGCTGGTGGAGTTGAGGGCGTCAGGGATGAGCTCCCCTTTGATCCTTGGATCAAGAATTGCGGCCGTGAAGGTGTAGATGTTGTAAGCTTGAGATGTGAAGTCACGAGCTGTCTTGGACATGTCCCTGGCGATTTTCTCAAACAATTTCTGGTGGCTGCTGTCATGGCAGACATTGATCAACTCAAAGACATGGTCCATGAAGAAGAAGACCAGTCCAACAGTTGGTAATTTGCAGGTACAAAGGTTGGTCGTAGTTTTGTAGAACGGCTCAAGGTACGAGTGCAATGAATTCACCACTGACTTCTCCTCGTCACTCAGAACCCAGTCCCTCGACCCAAAAATGTCTTGAAACTTCTTGATGGTGTTATCCATCGCGTTAGGGGCCTGAAGAAAAAACATTAAAGAAACGTGAGCAAAAGAACTAACAACCGCGATGGAAAATAAGATGCAGGCATGGACTGTGCAGTACCTTTTTTACTATGTCGAGCACATTGTAGTTGCCGTTCCAATTTGCCGAATGATCAAGAGGGAATTTACACGGGCCTTCTTGGTAAACTTCAGTCCAGTGCTTAAAATCCACCATCATCTCCTGGTTTGAATTGGTCTCGAGGATAAACTCGCGGGCCTTGGACAGCACAGGCTTCACATTTTGCAGGCCATCTTCGATGATAACCTCTAGTGCCTTTGCGGCACAGGGGATGTAGCAGAAGGGGAGCTTCCGGGACTCGAGCTCCCGCCTGAGCTCTTCACAGGCATGGATAGCATGCTGGCTGTTATTATGCGTGCAAGCAAGGATTTTCAAGTCAATGTTAAAATCCTGCAAGACAGCCAGCAGAACTCGCAGAATGTCAGCACCGGTGGAGTGGCACCGAACCCGGCACACGTCAAGCAGGAGTTTCTGCGAGACCCAGCTCTCGTCGATCCAGTGGCACTTGACAGACAGGTACACTATCTGCTCGTAGGAAGTCCAGAACTCAAGGGAGATGGACAGCCGGGACCTGACGCGCTGCAGGGACGCCTTGACGTCCTCCTTCATGCTCCTGAACACCTGGAGGGTGATCTCCTGAGCCTTCTCCTTCGGCCAGAGCCTGACGGCCGGGTTCAGATACCTGCAGCTGTCGACAAACGAGCTGTCCTCGAGGGTGGAGGGCGGGAAGGAGGAGCCGATGAGCCACCGAAGGAGCAACCAGTTGACGTAGTCGACGTCCACCGCCGGCTTCGCGCTAGGCTGAGCGCGGACGGCCCGCGCTTTGGCCTGAGCCTGAACAGACTGAACTTGAACCTGTGCCTGCGGCTGAGGCTGAGGTTGCGGGTGAGCTCGCGCCGGGGCGTGCGGCTTCTTGTTCCTGGCAAACATGCCGGAGACGGCGCTCTGGGCAGAGTTTTCGCCCTGCAGATGGAGGTGGTGGTCGGCGAGCTGGTCGTAGCCGGGGTGCCGGTTGTTCAGATGCTTCCCCAGATTGCCTGCATCACAATTGGAACCGTTGTGAAACGGATGTGAGGCGAGTTAGTATTTCCTCCCTCGGTCACAAATATGAGATGCTTTGGATATCTCAATATGGACTACATACGCACTGAAATTAGTAAACAAACACCCTAAAACGTGCCAATATGGACTACATATGCACTGAAACCGAGTGAACAAACACACTAAAACGTGTCTATATACATCCGATTCAGAAAAAAGTTTGTACTCCCTCCGCCCTTAATTACTTGCCTTAGATTTGTATACAATGTTTTAGTGTCAGATGCATTGACAAGTCTAAGACAAGTAATTTGGGAAGGGAGTAATATTTGTGAACGGAGGAAATGTGTTCTAAAGTATAGTAGTTAATGCGCAGACTGACGGCGTTCTTGATGCGTTCTGAAGATTTGTTCAGTAAAAAAAATGGTTTTGGGGTCATCGGCGGGTGTGCGCTCTGCTTGCTTACCGGTGGCGGTGGTGAGGCAGTAGGTCTTGCCGCAGAGGCGGCAGGCGCGGGAGCGGCCGTCGGCGGCGGTGTCGAAGAAGGCGAGGTAGAGCGACTTCATGGTCTTCTTCTTCCTGGGCCTGGCGGCCTCCGCGCCGTCGCCGGCGGCCGGCAGGAGGGTCATGTCAGCCATCCCCGGTCACGGTCGGTCGACGGAGCGCGGCAAGATTGGAGCCGGCGGCGGCGGGCGGGGCGGGGAGCCGAGCCGCCGACGACGGGAGGGGAAGGCGGAGCCGAGGAGGACGGCGCGGCGCGGCGCCGATCTGGGCGGGTGGGGAGCTAGGGTTTGGTCTGGGCTCGGGCTCGAGCTCGGTGGTCGGGGTCTGGGTCGGAATCAAGGGCCGGCTCGAACGCCAGCCGGCTCCCTCCATAAGCAGCTGGCGCGTGCGAGCTGACCGTCGCCAATCTTGTTTCTATTTTTATTTATGACCTTTTATTTAACATGATAAAAATCCACGGTGCCATTTTCGTCAGTCAATTAAAAGGAATGGAGGAGCTTCAACTGCTGTAAACCCTAACACACCACCATCGCGGAACATGACAGCAACACAACTCGCCACCGACACCGGCACCGGCCAACCTGGCTACCGACACACGTCGACTACAACTTCGACCTCGACGGCAAGGTTCGCAAGGGGGGAGAACACGGGGCTCACGTTGACGGAGCCCTCCGCAAACGGCCATCGAGCACTGCCTGGACTCGCTTCGTCGTAGCTTCAACTCCACGACAACGACAAAGGAAGCCAACAACTAATGGAAGGACACATTCTATGCCTGAAAAGCCGATTGCGGAAGCCCAAGCTACGGCCCAAACTCGTCTCAGAGTCATCGTAGCTGCCAAATAGGCCTCGGCGGCGTCTGACATATCCTTCCGGAGCCAGAGAGGGGAAGACAATTCCATGTGATGCTTTTGAGAAAGCTCCAAGCACCAAGTTGCTTTTGCTCGGTCCCTTCTCGTGGCATGTACAAACTTTTTGCTTCTTTCTTCTTCGAAAACCAACTTGAGAGGCGGGTTCTGAGAAACCCATAAACCAAGGAAAGTTTTCATTACCAAGTTGTAAATTTTGGATCGAGTTTGTTCATTTTGCAATCCCATGTTGTTTATCACAAGCTAAATAAACGGATGCTGAATTCAACAGCGTGCATGTATCACCACGCCAATGAATTAATGCGCAGAATAGACGCTGTTCTTGATGTGTAACCTCAAGTAAAAAAAAGAATGGGGGTTGGGTGTGTGCTCTGCTTACTGGTGGCGGTGGTAAGGCAATATGTCTTGTCGCAGAGCCTGCAAGCACGGTTCTTGCCGTCGGCACCGGTCTCAAAGAAGGTGAGGTAGAGTGACGTCATGGTCTCCTTCTTCTTGGGCTTCGCGGCTCCTCCTTCGACCTCCGCGCCATCACTGGTGACTGGCAAGAGGGGTATATCAGCCATCTTGGTCAGTCGATGGGTGGCAAAATTGGAGCCGATTCTCCTATTCAATTTCCTCTCCTCTCCTTTGCTCTGCCTTGCACCGCAGCGAGTCAGCAGCGGGGAGCCGAGCCACCGAGGATGGGAGGAGGAGGCGGGGACGGGGTTGGGGCTGGGGCTGGGAGGCGGAACCGAGGAGGACGACGCGGTGTCGATGGGGACGGGAGGGGAGCGACGGTGGCTTATAGCCAGGGTTTGGGCTCGGGCTCAGGCTTGGTGGTTGAGGTTTTGTTTGGAAGGGGGCGGCACAAACGCCAGCTCCCTAAGCAGCCAGAGCATGTGAGCTGGCAGGCACTAATCTTGTTTCTATTCTTATAACAAGACAAAAAAACATACCTTTTTTGCCAATTAATTTCTTTGATCCTAAACTGTCACAAACCCTGCCACATCATCGTCACGGAATATGACAGCAAAAAACACGACGACAAGGCTCATAAGAGAAAAATACAGGGCTCGCGCAAACTGAGTGCTCCGCAAACGACCATCGAGCACGTCTCGATGTCGCCGATTGGACTCGTTCCATCGCAGTTTCCACTCCACAACAACCAAGAGAGCCAACAAGAAAAACACAACAATGGAAGGACACATTGCATGCATGAAAAAAGCCGATTGCCCAAGCCCAAGCTGCGGCCCAAACACATCTTGATGCCATCATAGTTGCCAAACA
>NC_041385.1:4488020-4538263 GCF_002162155.2 Triticum dicoccoides | reverse complement strand
CCTCCATGGCAACACTTTCTAGGAAGTCCACAACACCCAACAGTGACGGCGTCGTCGTTCCGACCGACCAAGACCCGGCCGAGGATTTCTTCTGAAGATGCCTCGATCTCTTGCTGCCAGTACCGGGGCTCGGCATCCACCGCAGATCACCAAAAAAGGAGGTTTTTGCATGATCCCCTTTCGTGACATGTACAAAATTTTGCTTCGTTTCTATTTGAGAGGTCATGAACCGAAAGGTCGACAACAATGTGGTCCACCGTGAGCACAGTTGCTTTGGATGACCAGGAAAACAGTAGAACCTGCAAATATGAGGTTCATAAAAATATTCATGAAAGAATGGAGCGTGTTCACGCATGTCGGTTACTCGGCGTTGCCAGAAAGAAAAAAACATTCTGATCATGTCTGTCGAGACAAAAGATACACATGGCTGTCTAAGCCGCGAACACTATTTGCAATCATAGGCCGCCATGTGTTATTTTCCTTGCGCGGCTGGTAAATGCAAGCAACGTTTCCGTGCAACTTCTTGCACATTCATGGTGTATATGTTGTTCTTTTTTCCATGTTGAGCCGGATTAGCAGAGCTCTGCGTCTTCTTTCAAAAAGGGAGGAATAAATACCAAGTATTTCAGCACATAGAAACCATGCCCACCAATGTTTGTCTGATGCATGTGTTGTCTCTGGCAGTCGATTCCATTCTGGTAAACTATGAAAGAAAGATGAGAGGTGTGTCTGTATGCATGTACAAGGCTTTGCAAGCAGAGGAGTTGATGGACAGATGAACTTGAAAGTCAATCCGGATGCAAGTCCAGATATGTTGGCATCCATTCATTTCCTCTTCTTTGATGGTGATCCCCTCCGGATCACGCCCAGCGGCGGCGCCAGGATCAGGAACGGGATCTTGGGCGGCGGATTGCTGCGAAATTCACAGAGCACTTTCGACCATGTCCCTTTTTTTTTGGCTCAGCACCATCTCCAAACAAGTTGTAGGAGAAAATTCATGGCATTTCGATATTTGGAAGTTCTATTTATTTTTCTCCGGCGCCTAGCCAAGAGCCCATCCACTTGCTACATTCTTACTAGCAAAAAAACACAGTTGTCTTAAGTCGGCGTCCTCGTTCATGCGACACTTCTTCTCCTCGAGCGCGGCGACAACCAAGAGCACGGCGACACTTCTTCTCCTCTTGCCCATGCGTTGGAGCAAGGAGAGGCCACACGAGTTCTTTGTGATACGCCTGACCACCCACTACACGTAGCCCCCGCTTGCGCAGGGTACAAGTTGGAAGTAAGTATTGACAAGTGGGCCTGGCCGCTTAGTCTTGAACATCACATGGTGACAACCATCGGTATACAAAGCTGTGGGGTTTTACGACTGGAAAAAAAACCCTCAAAAGTTGTCTGGCAAAAACAAAACCAAAAACCCTCGAAAGTTGTGTGTTTTCTGCAAAGAGAAGTTCACATTACACTCTTCAACTCTAGCCCTAGTCTAATATACACCCTCCAACTCCAATACCATCTAGTTTAGACCCCCCCCCCCCAACTCTCAAAACCAGCCAGAATTCAACCCGCCCCTTCCCATTGACTGGTTTTGACCCAGTTGACCAGTTTTGACCTGTTGAGTGGGTGAACAGTAACTTAAAAAAACAAAAAAAAGTTTTTTCAAGGGGTGAAGACTAAACTCAAAAAAATTGGAAATAAAATTCAACAAGCAGTTTCGGATTTTCACCGGGTGAATAGTAATTTCAAGAAACTTACTCATTTAGAAAAAACGAATTAGTTTTGCATGGATGATTTTTCAGTGCGTGATGTCCATGCGAATTTTTAGCTTGTTTGGATATTTGAGTGGTCTTTCAACAAATAATAATAATAATAATAATCGCCCGTACAGTACATGAATAGTTAACTGTTTCACGGATGTCACATTTGTCTTTTTTGCTGAGAGCTACTCAGATGTCCAAACAACCTGAAAATTGGAACGGACATCACGCACTCGAACATCATCCATGCAAAAATAATTCAGAAAAATTATTTTTTTTATTTTTCTGAATTACTGTTCACCCAGGAAAAAAAATTTAAAAATCAAAATTGTTTTTTGAACTTTTACTTTTATTTAAAACCTTTTCAATTTACTGTTCACCCAATGAAATAACGAAAATTGTTTTTTGAATTTGTTTAATTTGTTTAATTTCTTTTCAATTTACTGTTCACCCAATGAAATAATGAAAATTGTTTTTTGAATTTGTTTTGATTTTTTTATTTCTTTCGAATTTACTGTTCACCCCAGTCAACGTTTCAAAACCGGTCAACGGGGAGAGGAGGGTTGTATTCTGTCTGGTTGTTGGGGGTGTATTCTTAAACAAATGCTAGAATTGAGGGGTGTAATATGCACTTCTCTGTTTTCTGCATAATAAAGTCCTCTGAAGCTGGGGTTTCCCTTCTTGATAAAATCCAGGAAGCAATGGCACGTTAGAGTGCGTGTTGAAAATAGGGGAATCCAAATGAAACCCTTTTTTTTTTGCTAAGTCTATCTGGAATGCTTTTGTATAATTAGGAATTAATTATAAATAGGTATATCATTTCATCTAGGAAAAGAACCTAAAAATATTCCTTGACTTCGAATAAAATCGGTGTTGGAAGAACATGTGGATTCTGCCTGTCCATCAGACAGGACACGCATTTCCGGTGCCGAAAACAGAGACAGTGTCATCATGGATCCCTGCATTTTTTTCCTTTTTCTCTTTTGTGTTGCGCAGCTGGTGAAACAGGGAGCGCCTCTCCATGGAATTTCTGCCGGTTCATAGATTGGATTGTACTTGTACGTGCACACATGACATGAGCGTCGTTTCTTTTCTTTTCTTTTCTCTTATTTTTGTTGTGGATGGACGAACTCCAGAGGAAGCAACGGCATGTTCTTTCACGAGGAAATAAATACTACTCGACCGTACCTGTTTCGGCACTTGGAAAAGATCAATCATGGCGATGCATGTTCTATTGATGTGCTGTGTCTATCACTCGATTCGATGAGCTATGAAAGAAGAAGAAGAAAGATTTATGGTAAAAAGAAAAAAAAATGATGTCTGTCTGTACAGGGCTAGCAAGCAGAGGAGGTTGGATGGATGAACTTGCAGGTTGAGACACAAGTCCGTCCGTCCGGAGATGTCGGCATCCGTTCATTCATCTCCTCTTCTTCGACGACGACGACGATCGCCGCCAGATCACCCCCAGCGGCAGCGCGAAGATCGGGAACGGGATCTTGGGCGGCGGCACGCTGCGGATTTCGATCGGTACAGTCAGAGCAAGAAGTGGATTTGGTGTCAGAAAATGCGGTGGTGATTGGTTGTGATGTGCGCTTACTGCAGCCGTATGGTCTCCACCTGGGTGAGCTCCGCCTCCACGGCCCCGCGCCGCGCCGTCGCGTGCTGCCGGACGGCCAGCACCCGGCACCCCAGCCCGCCCGCGCCCTCGTACGGGCTCGGCGACCTGACCGAAGCAAATTCAGAGCATGACACCTCGCGGCGAGTTCAGACGAGCTGAATCTTATCTATCTGCTTACGTACCCGTAGAGGAAGCTCTTGTCGTGGAGGCCGACGACGAGCGTGGAGGCCCGGAGCTGCGCCACGGCCGCGGCCACCGTCGGCGCGAGCTCCCCCTCCCGCACCACGATCTCCACCATGGCCTCCGCGACGCCGCCGTCGCAGAGGTCCCTGAAGGCGAGCGCGAGCTGGAAGCCTTGGAGGCGGAGGCGCCGCCGGCGGCGCCTGGAGCGGGCCGGCGCGCACACGTGCAGCAGCGCGATGGAGTCGCCGGCCCGGATGAAGTTGCGCACGGCCCACTGCAGCGCCGCGCGCGACGCCGGGGCGTCCTCCACCACCACCACCACCCGCTGCTTCTCCATGACGACAAGTCCCAGAGGAAGGGATTGCACAAGAGCGCAAGAGCTAGCTAGCTAACCATCCATGGCGCTGGCGTGTAGTCGGGCAAGACGGGAGGATTGGTGAGCGAGCGACAGTAGCTTGGTGGTAGCTGGGTGGCCAGCTGGAGTTCGAGAAGGGAGAAGGGGTCGTTGGGACCAGAGAGAGGTAGGGGGAGGAGGAGGGAGGGAGGGATGGACCCCTGGCTTGGCTTAGCTAAGCTTTGGATTGGCTTGCCTTGTTGTGCTTGTGCTACTATTATTATCATTCATAATTAAGATGCTGCAGACTCCTAACTGCTACCTAAATCGCCTAGTTTATTGTGTTGTCATGGATCACGTGTGTGTGTGTGTGCTCCTTGGCCATTAGCAGCAGGATAAGATGCTGGTTTGGTTTCATGCTCATGATCAAACTATAACAACAATGGTAATTAAGATTCCCGGATCAAGCTAAAATCTAGAGGCCATACGCGGAGGTACCCAAGACAACAATTTCTTTCTACGGTGTATACCATGACGTACTTGGGGTTGAGATCCTCTGCAGTATTGTATGGTGTTGTAGTGCGGATGACATGTGGGGTCCGTCTTTGTGTGACCCTGACGGCTAGGGTTTCCCCAACCAGGAAGATGGCCGCACCCTCGGAGGCAAGCGGATCGCGATCCAAAACCCCGGAAGACCCTAGCGTTTTGCTGGAGCGCTTGCATCTGGAGCAGGATGAATTGGATAATTTGGTGTGGGAAGAAGAAGCAGAGGAGCCAGATGAGAAGCCAAAGTGGCTTGCACTGGCTAGGGTTTTGACGAACAAGTCCTTTGGACAGGGGGCGCTAATCGCCGACATGAAAGCGGCTTGGAACCCTGCCAAGGAGGTGGTTTGGAGGAGGATTAACCCAAACCTGTTCTCGATGCAGTTCAATTGTCTAGCAGACTGGAATAAGGCGCTCCATCAGGGTCCTTGGGATTTCAAGGGCATGACACTGATCATTGATGAGTATGATGGGTTCAAGAAACCGGAATCTGTAAAGCTGGATAAAATTGAGACGTGGTGTCAGATCCATCGTCTCCCGGATATGGTGCTTAAGAGGGAGCAGTTCGTGTAGAACATGGCGCAGCGCATAGGTGAAGTGATTGAGATACAGATTGTTCTGCCGAATGGATTTTTTGGTGAGTTCGTACGGGTTAGAGTTAAACTTGACGTCACCAAAAAACTGACAAGGTTTGTTGGATTCACAAAGGGAGGAGAAACTGAATATTACCAAGTCAAGTTTGAGAAACTTCCTGTTTTCTGTTACATGTGTGGCCTGCTAGGACACTGGCATGAGGAATGTGGATCCGGTGAACATGATGATAAAATATATGGAGTGGGGTCCGTTTATACTTGCTGATAGAAGGGGCGCTAATGCTAACTGGAACCCAGGCAGAGGCTATGGTCGCAGCTCGGGACGGGATGCAGGTGTCTTTGATGATGAGGGTGACATGAACGACTATGGCAGGGGACGAGGTGCAAACAGATCCCATGGCCGAGGTCGCGGTACTGAGCACAGGAACTTCGCTACAACTGTAGATCCCACTGGACGGGATCATGTCATTCAGCAGAGCTGGCGCTTCAATGCTACAAACGCCTTGTATGACCCCGGGGTTCAGCTGGCTAATGCTGATGGTGTGATGCAACCTGGACAGATAAATGATCCTCTCATTTTGGGTAAAAGGGGGGCAGATGACTGGGGCACTTCAAACATCATTACCAGTGAAGAACTGGGGAATAATACTGTGGGAGGCCTTGTCCCGCTGGGGATCACAGCTGACAGAGTGGGTATGTTCGAGGGGCCTCATCCACCTAGCTCTAATGGTGGAACCCCTCAAAAGAATGCAAACCGGAAGAAGTATAAGGCAGATGATGGTGCGGCCATTGATAGTACCTCAACTAAATCATCGGCGGCCTCCTCGATGGAGGACCGCCCCTCCCAATGAATCTGTTAAGTTGGAACTGCCGGGGTGGGGGGAATCCCCGGACAGTTCGTGATGTGGCGACGTTGGTGCAGTCGCATTCCCCCATGTTTGTGTTTTTGTGTGAAACTCGACAAAAAGCTAGTAAGATGAGAAGAATTAGAGGGCGTCTCGGCCTTCACGGCTTTGTGGGTGTGGATAGTAATGGTTTAAGCGGTGGCCTAGCATTGTTTTGGCACGAATCTTACCAAGTAACAGTCCTAGGAACAGATGACAGGTTCATTGACATTGCTGTTAGCTCTCCCGGCGGGGAGCAATGGAGATCAACTTCAGTTTATGGCGAACCAAGGGTTGAAAACAGGCACTTGATGTGGACTAAACTTCAATCGTTGAAGCAAGCTTCGGACCTGCCTTGGGTAGTAATCGGAGACTTCAATGAGGCGTTGTGGAGCTTTGAACACATGTCCTTGACGCCTAGGCCAGAAGCTCAGATGGCCGCTTTTCGGGATGTACTAATGACATGTGAGTTAGTAGACTTGGGGTTTTCGGGAATACCCTATACATATGACAATATGCGTTCGGGATCGGCAAATGTACGCATACGGCTGGACGTGCGGTGGCAACAAAGGAGTGGAGAAACATGTTCACATACTCCTCTGTACAACACCTTGCATCCCCTTGTTCGGACCATATCCCATTGTTGCTAAAGTTTGATGCAGAGTAGGAGAGGCCTAAAGCCAACGTACGGCGTTATGAAATCTTTTGGGAACGGGATGCAGAATTGCCAGATCTTGTAAACAAGGCGTGGTCGGCTTTCGGTGTAATGGATAATCTGGGACAAGTCAGTGTTGCCTTGCAATCAACTATGTCATCACTACGGTCATGGAGTAACCGAAGGTTTGGGAATGTTACAAGGGAAATCAAGAAATCACGCAGCCAGCTTGAAGAACTGATGCGAATGAATGCTGATAGACATGAAATAAGGAAGGTGTCTGACAAACTAAATGAGCTGATGTACAAAGAGGAGATGCTATGGTTGCAACGCTCACGTATCATGTGGCTGAAAGAGGGAGATAGGAACACAAAGTTTTTCCAGAGTAAGTCTGTATGGCGTGCACGGAAAAACAAAATTAAAGAGTTGCATGATGCTGATGGGAATGTCTATACAGATACTGCTACTATGAGTAATATGGCTACATCTTATTTTAAGGAAATATTCACAGCAGCTCCGTCCCTAGAGGCTTCGGGGGTGGTGGATCTGGTTCATATGGTGATAACAGACAACGATAATGATAAGCTCTGTGCTGAATTCACTAACCAGGAGATCTCGGATGCTCTATTCCAGATTGGGCCCTTAAAGGCGCCGGGCCCAGATGGGTTCCCAGCTAGATTTTTTCAGCGAAACTGGAAGGTTTTGAAGGAAAGTATTATCAGGGCTGTTAAAGAATTCTTTAAAACAGGTATCATGTCAGAAGGGGTTAACGAGACCTCTATCATGTTAATCCCAAAAGTTGCTACCCCTACAAGACTTTCTGAATTCAGACCTATTAGTCTCTGTAACGTGATCTATAAGGTGGTTCCTAAATGCCTTGTTAACAGACTGAGGCCACTTCTGGATGAAATTATTTCCCCTGAACAAAGTGCCTTCATCTCTGGAAGGATGATAACAGACAATGCTTTGATCGCCTTCGAATGCATCCACCATATCAAGCAAGAAAAGGATCCAACTAAGAGTTTTTGTGCGTATAAACTTGACCTATCAAAAGCATATGATCGGGTTGACTGGAACTTCTTGAAGCAAGTGATGGAAAAGCTGGGTTTTGCTCACCGATGGATTGACTGGATTATGACTTGTGTCACATCGGTGAGATACTCTGTGAGATTCAATGGAACCCTCTTGGATTCATTTGCATCGTCGTGTGGTCTTCGGCAAGGTGATCCGCTCTCCCCTTTCTTGTTTTTATTCGTGGCTGACGGTCTGTCTGCAATTCTGAGACAGCGTGTTGAAGTGGGCTTGATTACTCCAATAAAGGTTTGTCGGCGTGCTCCTGGCATATCACACCTCTTGTTCGCTGATGACACACTCCTATTTTTTGAGGCGTCTCGTGCACAAGCCGAAGAAGTTAAATCATGTCTGGACTTGTATTCAAGTGCTACAGGCCAGTTACTAAACTATAATAAGTGCTCGATTATGTTCGGTGAAGCCTGCCCGATGAATGACCAAGAGGATGTACGGGATGTTTTATATGTTACAAGCATTGCATTCGAAGAGAAGTACTTGGGGTTACCAACACAAAATGGCAGAATGTCTAAAGGGAGATTTCAAAATCTACAGATGCAGCTAATGAAGAGGCTAGTGCAATGGGGAGATGGGCACTTAGCCCAACCGGGTAGGGAGGTTCTGATCAAATCAGTCGCTGAAGCCCTTCCGGTGTTTGTCATGGGAGTTTTTAAACTACCCTACTCTGTCTGTGATGATCTCATGGTGATGGTGAGAAATTTTTATTGGGGTGCAGAACAAGGGAAACGAAAGGTGCACTGGAAGTCTTGGCAGAAACTGCAACAGCCAAAAGGAAAAGGAGGTGCGGGGTTTCATGACTACCGGTTGTTCAACCAGGCCCTCTTGGCTCAGCAGGCTTGGAGGCTCCTAACTAGGCCTGAGAGCCTATGCGCAAGACTGTTAAAGAGTAAGTATTACCCCAATGGAAAATTAGAGGATACGGTTTTCTCGGGTAACGCCTCCTCTACTTGGACTGCTATCAGCCATGGCCTTGAGCTTCTCAAGAAAGGGCTGGTATGGAGAGTGGGAAACGGCCGGAGTATTCGAATATGGAGGGATGCTTGGATTCCTAGGCCCTTCTCTTACAGGCCAGTTTCGACACAAGGTGTATGCCAGTATCGATGGGTTTCCCAACTCTTAAGAGAAAATGGTTCCTGGAATATCAACTTGCTACAACAAACTTTTCTCCCTTGTGACGTTCATGAGATTCTAAAAATAAGAGCTTCTCCAAGACTTGGTGATGACTTGCTTGCTTGGGATCCAACTGAGAGTGGCGCATTTACGGTAAAATCGGCATACACTTTGGCTTTCAACGAAGCGGGTAGACTGACAGAAGAATCGGCGAGCACTGCTCCAGATGGCCATCGTACATGTTGGAAGATGATATGGAAGAGCCTTGTTCCGCCCACTGTGAAGAACTTTGCCTGGCGCGTTGCTATCAACTCACTTCCTACTTGGCAGAATAAACATAAGCGAACGCTTGAACTCTCAGGTATCTGTCCGGTCTGTGGACGAGAGGAGGAAGACGCCTTTCATGCCTTATGCAGGTGCCCTCTAGCGGTGCAAATGTGGCGGTGTATGAGTACTGTATGGCGTTTGCCGAAGCTGGAAGAAGTGAGTAATAGAGGTACCGAGTGGCTACTTCATATGCTGCAGCCACTAGGTGAAATTGAACGATGCATGCTAATGCTGACGCTATGGCGAGTATGGCACAACAGAAATGAGGTGACTCACTACAAGGAACCCCCACCAATGGAGGTATCAAAAAACTTCCTCGTGGGCTATTTAGACTCGCTCTTGACGCTAAAATACTGTGAGGAAGAGCAGATGAAGGGGAAACAGGTCATTCCTTATGATCAGGTTATGTTGCCTCGCGAACGAAAGGAACCAGTGGCGAATGCTCGGTGGACGGTGCCAGTGGAAGGTTGGGCAAAACTGAACACTGATGGATCCTGGTCGGCGGATGGGGGTGCAGGTGCCGGGATGGTCCTTCGAGACAGCACGGGCCAGATCATCTTTACATCGTGCAGGGTGCTTTTCTCATGCAGGAACGCCCTGGAAGCAGAGCTCAGTGCGTGTATGGAGGGCTTATCAATTGCAATTTAGAGAACGGAGCTACCTATACATATTGAGATGGATTCCTTACAAGCTGTGAGGATGATTAATGAAGGGGCCACTGATAGATCGGTACTGACCTCGCTGGTGGAAGAAATCAAGCATCTTCGATCTCTCCGTACATCTATTTTTACTCATATTCATCGCAACCAGAATGTTGTTAGTGACTATTTGGCAAAATATGCTAGAACAGAGAATAGAACCGTAGTTTGGCTTACCTCTGGCTTGCCAGAAGTTCTTGAGCTTTGTAATACAGACCGTGACAGTATCACTTAAGTAATACAAAGTTTCAACCGCAAAAAAAAGAGAGACTCAAACAAGTGTTTGGAAAGAAAAATTGAATCTTGCGTACAACTGAAATGACTGAAATATTATGACCAAGCGCGGCGGCCCTAGCGGGACTATAGCTAGTACTTGTAAATACGATGTTGCGATTTAATTACTCGCGTGATTGTCACCTTAACCGCCACCGGGTACGTACAAGATGGTCACGCGTTTGAGGTTGGGGGAGTGGTTTAGGGCGTCACTTTAGGAGAGGAAGGGAGGGCATCTTTAATTATTTTGCTATCTCCTCGATCGACATGGACATGGACATGGACAGCGCAATGTGGCTTATTTGATTTGAGCTGGTGTAGCAGTTGGTTCATTACGTAGTCGGAAGGGATTAGTTTAGGAGATGGGCACGGGGATGCATGACAGCTCCAGTGGGCTATGGTGTCACGCTACCCGTATAAACATATACGTACATGCTCACACAAGGGTTCTTCTTCCCTTTGGGGTTTTTTCATAATGAGAAAGATAATTTTGGGGCCAGGTGGCTGCCCTCGCTCAGCAACTAATAAGTGGCCACTGTGCACCGATCAACTAATTGTTTTCCTAGTGATGTTGCATGGCTGAGATGAAGAAAGCTTTATTTTGAGTTAGCATCTGGTTAACTGCATGGTCACAGTGGTAGCAATGGAAGAAACAGACAGACAGACAGACAGACAGACAGACAGACAGACGGGGGGCGTTGCTCAACACAAGAGTAGAGCTGATGGTTTTGGGTTGCCCGTGCTGTCCTCTTTCCTTTGTCACATCCCGCGCGTGATTAGATTAGCCTCCTCTAATGAACGGGGATTACGACTGCGTGGCCTGGGGACTCCTTCCGTGTCGCGTGCCTTGTCGATGCGTTGCGGTTGCAGCAGTGCAACTCGATCGTGGCCGACCGACCCCCGTGCCCACCCTACAGATACGGGTACGGTTTTGTTAGCGTGGATCTAAGCTAGTTTGGGGACGTACGTACGGAGAACGCGGCAACTTGTTGGCCGTGTGCATGGAGTTGCTGCAAGAATTGATGGATAGGTTAAAACTCTAGTCAAGTCACCATGCTATGCTCATGTGTAGCACAAGTAGAAGTAGAAGTAGCTCAGCGTCTGATAGGGGAGGAGATTTTGCTTGCTTGCTTTCCACACCAGTCTAGTCCCTAAAGCCAAGCAAAGGAGCCTTTTTTTCCGAAACTTCAACACAAAATGACCCCATTCTGAAAATGTTTCACAAATTTGCCCTTTTGCTTGACGCCCGAGGCTAAGGCGCCATGCTTTTTCTCATGACGTTCTATACCGGGACGCCGCCATGTTACATGTCCCTACCATGGGGCCCCAGCCCCAGTCACTATGCAAAAAGGGGCCAGTTTGTGATTTTTCTTTAGATTGAGGTCATTTTGTGTTAAAGTTTAGGAAAAAGGGCCAATTTCGTTCATTTTCACAGGGCAAAGCGAGGCCAGCAGGGGTAGAGCAAGAGTGAGTTGTACATGGTGCGCCCGCGTTTGCGTTCTCGTGCCGTGCCTGCTGGCTGGCTGCACGTGTGCTTCTTTCTATCCACCCGACCTCACCTCACCGAAATGAATCAAGCAGCAGCAGCAGCAGCTTCATTCTAGTTCATGCGATACATACAAAAGGCACGTACGATACGCATCCACCACTACTACCAATACCAATACAATACAAAAGGAAATTGAATCTTGCATGCGTACAAATGAAATGACTGAAATATTACGACCAAGCGCGGCGGCCCTAGCGGGACTAGCTAGTACTTGTAGTGCATACGATGTTGCGATTTAATTTCTTTTTTTCCAACCGGACTCACACCCCTTTCTATTAATTTTGCAATCAACGGAAATACATCAGTCTGTTTGTTGTTCAAGATCGCAAGTCAAGCACCGAGCCAAATAGATCAACTACCAAGCAAAGGAGACTGAAAGGGGGTAGAGCGAGTTGGTGCGTCGCCAGGAAACCCACTGCATGACAATCCTGAAACGGACTATCAGCTGTGGGGCGAAAACCTGAGGACACTAACAACCGTTGCTCGCCACAAAAGAACCTGTCTAGAGGATAAAACTCCAAAGGAGAGGACCAACAGCACCAAAAGAACGATCCAGCGGGCATCAGACCCCAGTGGATATAAGCAAGCTAAGATAAGACTAAAAGGATCTAGCCAATATGAATACCATCCCCATCTCCTAGAAGAAGCCCGCCGCACGCATAAGATCTGTCCGCCAGCGCTGCCGCCACATGAGCAAGTCTCTTCACACCAGCCTGGAATATCTTCTTGTCGTCCTCCTTAAGCAACCCCGCCCGGTATAACATAAACGAGCAAGCGGTGAAGAGGCCTCCAGAGGAGTACGAGCATTATACTTATCAAAAGTAGTTTTATTATAAAGGCACCAAATCCCCCAGCACACGGTTGCAATAATCATCATTTAGAATTTTTACCACCTGGGAATAATTTGTATAACCAAGCAAGACTTTGCCAAATAGACCTGGGGCACAAGAAGCCCAGCAGTCAATCCCAGCACGCCCCAGACTGTGCGGGCGAGAGGACAAGTGAAAAAGAGGTGGTTAGCAGTTTCCACGTTTGTGCAAAAAGAGCACATAGGATTTCCTGGCCAATTCCTATGCCACATGTTATCGCGTAAGCACAACATTTTGAAACAATTGACAAAGGAAATTTTTTAAATCTCTCTCCAGCCACTCATAAACAGATTTAGTGGTAAATTTACCCCCATTATTCAAGGACCAGGAAAGGAAACAGTGTCAGGATTCTCATTCAGAGATCTCTTTTTAGCCTCACACGCCATTCAATTCCATTGCCCTCTAACTCTCCAAAAAGCCTACGTCTGAAAGTAAGATCGTAGTTATTGGCTACAAAGGAGGCAACAATACATTCTTGATTTTGACAGATATCATATAGGACAGGAAAACAATCCTGCAAAATACAATTATCTAACCACGGATCATGCCAAACCCTGGCTAAGTCCCCTTTGTTAATAGTGACCCTCCTCCCAGCCATATAAGTATCTTTGACCTTCATAATAGATTTCCAGCAAGGAGAATCAGAGAAACGGCTGCGAATATTCGCAACGGTTTTGTTTCTGAAATATTTCGCACGGACAATGCGTTGCCATAGCCCATCACCAGTTTCTAACTTCCACTACCACTTCACAAGGAGGCTAATGTTCTGCTTGTGAAGATCTTTTATACCCAAGCCACCAATTCTTCCCGACCGGAAAATCCTAGCCTATTTGACCATATGATAAGCACGCTTCTTATTCTTCCTCCTCCAAAAGAAGCGTCTGCGATGCTTATTAATTTTTTCTATAAAGGTTTTGTTAAAAAGGAACATGGACATCAAGTAAGATGGAATACCATCCAAACTAGAGTCTAGCAAGGTGAGCCTAGCACCAGACGAGGCTGCATATGCCACCCATGCATCCAGTTTTTTGATCATTTTAACATTCAGGGAATCCAACTCAATGTTCTTAAGAGTGGAATATGTAACTGGGACCCCAAGTACCTCATAGGTAAAGAGCCCACACAACAGCCAAACAACTCTGCATAAATCCTGTCAGTTTCATTATCCCCTCCAACAACAAACA
This sequence comes from Triticum dicoccoides, assembly GCF_002162155.2. NCBI lineage: Eukaryota > Viridiplantae > Streptophyta > Magnoliopsida > Poales > Poaceae > Triticum > Triticum dicoccoides. Next base: position 4,524,600 of record NC_041385.1, on the reverse strand, counting down.
CTTCACTCTTATCGTAGTTGATTTTCAACCCAGACATGAGTTCAAAAAGATATAGCAATAGCTTGATGTTGACAGCCTTATCAATATCATGTTCAAAACAAAGCACAATATCGTCCGCGTATTGCAGGATGCCCACCCCTCCCTCGATCAGCCCAGAAGCTAACCCTTTAATGAGATTATTATTTTGGGCAGCAATAACCACCTTAGTCAGGCACTCTGCTGCAAGATTGAATAAGAATGGAGAGTGTGGGTCACCTTGTCGCACCCCCTTAGCACTCTGGATATAGGGCCCTGTCTCGCCATTGTTCTTAACACTCACATTGCCATTCCTTAGGATTTGCGACACCCACCCGCACCACTTTGAATTAAAACCAGGTTTAACATGACAATCTAGTAGGATATCCCCATTAACTTTGTCATAAGCTTTCTCGAAATCAATCTTAAAGACCACTCCCACTTCCTTTTTCACATGACTATAGTGCAACACCTCATGCAAAGATAAGATACCGTCCACAATGTGTCTCCCTTTAACAAAAGCATTCTGCTGGATGCTAAACAACTTGTTAGCAAACTTCGCGGCCCTGAGATCCATAACTTTCGTGATCAGTTTATAGGGGCACCGTAGCAAGCAAATAGGCCGATACTGCTGTATTTTATTTGCATCTGCAGATTTAGGAAGCAGTGTAATAATGCCATAATTCAAGCATTGAACATCTAACTTGCCCTCACAGAACCACTCAAAAAGGTTGAACAACTCCGGACTCACAACATCCCAACAATGTTGATAGAATTCCACCGGTATATTATCCGGTCTAGGAGCTCGATTATGTTTCATCGCAGACAATGCTGCTTTAATTTCCTCAAGTGAAAAAGGCCGTGTCATGTACTCATTATCTTCAGGCAGAATATTTTCATCCTGGGACCACAGGAAGGCATCAATTTGACAAATATTTCTAGGGCCCGATCCAAATAGGTCTCTATAATAAGCAGTAGCGTGGGACAATAAATGTTTGGTCCCTTCTACAATCACTGGTCCACACTCCAATGAGATCATAGAGTTTTTTCTACGACGCCCATTGGCCACTTTATGAAAAAAAATTGTGTTATTATCCCCTTTCAGGAGCCATCTCCCATTAGAGAATTGTGCCAATGGGTCATCAATATACACATTATTAAGCTCAACTAAAATGTTCAACTTCCTAGTATAGGCCTCCCCACAGAGATCATTCTCTTCCTCAAGTTTTTCTAGCTCTTGCAGCTCGAGTCTGATAAGATTTTTTCTAATCTTGTTTTGTCCAAAAATATTGGACCCCCAACCTTTGAAGAATTTTTTAATACTCTTCAACTTGATATTTAAAACATCAATAGGATCACTAGTGTAAACAGGCTAGGCCCAGATTTCTGCTACCAGAGGAAGAAAGTCAGGATGTTCAGCGAGGCGTTATCAAATTTAAAGCATCTACTTCCAGGGGCTCTAGATGATGCCACCCCCATCCAGGAGTAAGGGATTATGATCAGAGATCTCTTCGACCAATTTTTTAACAGAGATAAGAGGATAAAGGTCCTCCCAGTTCGAGGTCATTAAAACCCTATCCAATTTTTCCAAAGTGGGATGTTCCTGCTTATTCGACCATGTATAACAGCCTCCTGACATGTTAATTTCCCTCAGCCCCAGCAGGTGTATAACCGAATTGAACACATCAGAAAAATGAGACAAGGGGGTTTTCTTGTTTTTCTCCCCACTATGACACATGATGTTAAAATCCCCACCAACTAGGTAAGGAATAGTAGTTTTGTGGCACATAGAGGACATCTCTGCTATAAACTCAGGTTTATTTTCATCCTGAGCAGCCCCATAGACCACCAGCAGGGCCCAATTACATTTTTTACTCTTATCAAAAAGATTAATTTGCAAAATGAACTTCCCATGCTTCACCTCAAAGATATCAAACTTATCTTTATTGATCCCACATAGGATACCTCCAGATTTTCCCTAGATGGAATCCACTCCCAAATAAATTTTTGGTGTGGGTCCAATTTTCTAAAGAAGGAAGGAGTATAGTTACTCTTCATAGTTTCTTGCAACCCAAGGAAATCCACCTCATTGGCATTAATCATGTCAGTGAGGCAGGTAGACATGCCTTTCTTACCTGCCCCCCTATAGTTCCAAAAGAGGCCAATCATTTATAACGATCAGGTTTATATCTTACCCTGGTAGGTCTGTCAGGACTCATAGCAGCCCTACCCTCCCCCTCCTTCTTCTGACTTCTAGTCATGGGTCTAACAGGGTCTTTATGAGGTGAAATGACCACTATTCGCCTTCGCTGGTTTTTCCTCTTTTTTTGTTTAGATTGGACAAGAATAAAAGGTTCCTCCTCATCTTTACCTGTTTCCTCCCAAGTTAAGGACAGGGGGATACTGTTACCCAACCCATCATTGATAACTATATTGGGAGAAGCTCTTTCATTTTTCTTATCTAGAAGTAAATTCCTAGATATTTCTAGTTCACGAATAATATCAACAGTATCAAATTTATCATCAGGAATTTGTACTCCCATAAGAGATGCACGCAACACAATCTCAGTATTAGATAGTTTGGAGAACTGATTTTTAGTGTTGAGCATGTTTTTACCTTCAAAGTCTCGTTTCTTCATTCTGTTAGCAGCCCTATCCTCCATCTTTTCCATCTTCTCAAATTATCTGCGTGAGGTTAAATCTTCAGGTATCGCCACATCATGGAGAGGGGACCCTGAGGGTGACTCAATAGTGTATACACTGCAGTCCTCCCCTCCTCCGTCGAATCTTCTTCAAGAGGGACGATATGAGGCAGAGAGGGCCAGATCACATAATCTGACAAAGGAGGAAACACAACCCCATGAGAGCTCTCATAATGTTGTAGAAACATGGGGGAAGGAGGAATAGGGGTTTGGATGATTTCCCAAGCACCTTTTCTAGTATTGATAGGAGGCACACCCCCATCCTCACATCCCATCTCATCACCAACGTTTCCAGCTGACATGTTGTTTATCGGGGAATCATAATATGGCATTTCTTCTTTATCATGCTCTCTGGCCATAGACTCAATGAGCAGTTCAGTATGATTCCCTTCGTCACTATCCTCCTCTTCTTCGTTCTCAGCAACAGTAGCTAACCTCTATGAACTTTTGTCATAGCTCTGCAACGAATGATTCCCCACCATAGATGCATCAGTTTCCCCTTGCTCCGTGGAGGAAGCCGGGTATGAATCCACCCTAGATTTTTTTGGAAATGAGGGGGATGCACTGCTATCAACAACAATGGATGTTTGATTCCCCCCCCAACAGATACCACTTTCTCAACTTCATAGAAAAAAGCATAGAATTGTTCACCTAGCATCCCTTCAGCAGATGGAGGATTTTTTTAACCTCTCGGCACCCAAGCAATATTCTGACATATTCAAGTTTATGTAAAGTTGCCTGATCAACTTCCAGAGTTATACCAACCAGCCCCCCAGCATATGCAACATGCTCAGAGCATCTTTTTTCCAATGGGATATTTCTTACACGAACTCAAGCTTTTTCCATTGTTCCTTTAGCCCCCACAGATGCAGACCATGGAGTAATGCAAACAATGATAGATCCATCTTTCAAAGGAAGACGTTTACCATAACAACATGCTCTTTCTACTTCACTGGCATTAGGAAACCGCATGACAAATTGGGTAGGACTAATGGAGCGAGCAGTGCAACGCCACTTTTTCTTGCCAGGTTTATGAGCAAAAATGCCATTAAATTCATGTTCGATCTCTTTCACAGTAGCAGCCCCCTCTATGATAGTGATCACTACATTGTTAGTTTCTCAAAACTCTGTTTAGATGCACACAGATCATGAATATAGAAAAAGCACTGGCCAGGGGACTGAAACCCGCACAGCATAGGAACACACTCCCACGGCCTCAATGATTGACATAATTGAGCCATATGACCAAGTTTGTTGCATTTCTCACAATGAATGGTAGGGCAACGTAGAGTGAAATGACCTGGATTGTTGCAGTTGAGGCATCGTTCCTCGGAGCTCTTGGTGGCCGGAGTCGTGGTCTAATCAGCGGCAGGGGGTGGCACCGCATCCTTGGGTGTTGTCGTGGTTCTAAGTCTGATAGTAGTGTAGGGGGGGGGGTACTAAAGGAGAGGCAAGATCCTAGCTATGGAGTAGTTGTACACGCGGGTTTTACGAGTTCAGGTCCTTCTCGAAGGAAGTAACAGCCCTACATCTCGGTGCCCGGAGGCGGTCGACTGGATTATATGTGTGTGAGTTACAGGGGTGCGAACCCTTCTGCCCGTGGAGGGGGGTGGCTTATATAGAGTGCGCCAGGACCCCAGCCAGCCCACATAGCGGAGGGTTCAATGTACATAAAGGCCTGGCGTTACTGGTAACGTCTTACATAAAGTGATATCATGGCCATAAAGACTACTTAATAACAGACCGTTTGGATGTAGAGTGACCCTGGATCTCCTGGTGGTCGAGTGAGTCTTCATGGTTGAGTGTCTTCGAGTCCGTCAAGTGGAATTCTTCTAGGTCGACTGAAAGACAGTTTCTTCTAGAGGTGTCCTTGGGGAGGGTTCCTTGGACAGGTTCATGACCCTACCCTAGGTACATGGCTTCATCATTAGCCCCCGAATGGATCGACGTTTGAGTGAGGAAGGGGTTGAGAATTCTTCCGACCTGCTTTTCATGCTGCGAGAGTGTCTTACTCTGGACCAATGACTTTTTAGTGATGGCGTCAACTTCTCTTTCAGTCGCCTTGATCCATTCTTTGCATCTGCCGAGTGAACTTTTACGAACTTGGAGATTTTCGGGCGACGGATCGGAGGAAATCTGCTGTCTGACAAGTTGCTTTGCTATTCGCGGATTTAACGGGATCCAAATTTTGGGAAGCGCGCAAAGCGGAGGAGGGCGCGACACTCGGATGGGATAAGGCAAAGATGCCTCGATCTCCGTGCCATCTTTTTCGCCATGTATCGCGCGCGCTCCTGTTGCGGGATTCGACAGGATCGTCCGGGCCTACCAGTCAGCCACTCGGAAGAGACTTCATATAAGGCGCCGGACGGCGGTTTTTCGAACAGTGCACCCTCATTCCCCTCTCCCTCTTCCTCGAACTCGCCCGCTGCGCTTGCTTCCACCTCCGCCCTGCTTCTCCTTGCGCGCCTCGCCGGCGACGATGGTGAAGGAAAAGACGGCGGCTTTGGAGCGGGCGAAGAAGGCGACGGCGAAGGCGAAGGGGAGAGCGACTAGTCGGGGCGGATCCTCGTCGCGGTCCGGCCTGCCGCAAGGCTGGATCTAGGGAGACTGGATCCGCTCGACCATCACCCAGAAGGACCTCGACGACTTGGCCAATGAAGGACTGATCCCCCATGGGTTAGCAAGGCTTCCGGGGAAGGAGTGGCAGCCGCCGCCTTAGGAGGGTGAGTGCGTCCTCTTAGCCACCCATGTAGATCACGGTTTTTTCTGCCGCCAAATCTTTTCTTTCGGGGGTTTCTGAACTTCTTTGGGGCACAACTCCATCACTTCACACCCAACTCCATTACCTATCTCACCGCTTTCGTGTCTTTGTGCGAAAACTTCTTGGGTTGTCGGCCGCACTGGGGCCTTTCCAAACACATTTTCACCTGTCGCTCTCAGACGGGGAAAAAGGCTAGCCTGAATGACAAGAAAACCCAAGTTATCCAGATGTGTGGGGGTCTTGGGGTTCAGATGAGGAGTAAGAGTGCCTTTCCAGCCATGACCCTTCCCGAGTCAGTTCGAGGGTGGCAGTCGACTTGGTTCTACTGCCAAGACCAGTCGACGCCAGGGCAGTCGACTGGTCTCCCCCCGTTCTCCATGGACCGAGCGAACAAGCCATCTTCTCTGAAGGTGCTTCCGGAGGAGAAGGCTCAGGTTAGGATGTTGGTGGAGCGCGTAGTCCAGCTCATGCGCGACGGAGTGACGGGCAAGGATCTTCTAGAGGTTTTCCTTCGCCGGCGTATTCAGCCACTTCAATATCGGGGCCATCCGATGTGGTTGTATTCTGGCATTGAAGACACCTCTCGGGTCCACCCGGAGGAGGTCGACGATGCCACTCTGGAGAGGTGGATGACCGCCATCACAGGGAACAAAGATAATCCTCGTGGAGCCAGGAGGATCCCGCCACTCGACCAGTCATATGAACCAGACAAGGTCTGACCACATTTCTCCGACTGTGACTCTGTTTTCTTCATTCCGCTTTGCTGCAATTCGGTCAACTGACCTTTGTCTTGTTTGTTGTCTCCCAGATCACTACCGAGATGTACTCGATGCCCAACGGGGCGCAAGAACGGACCGAAGAAGAAGAAGGAAGTGGAGGTGAAAGTCAGGAGGAGTGGGAGTCGGACGCCGACGAGGGTGAAGAAGATGCTGGATCTGATGAGGAAGAGGAGGAGGTAGTCGAGCCTCCTCGTACTGAAAGACGGTCCAAGCTCGCCCATGATCCTGCAGTCGAGCGTGGCAAGGGAGCCGTGCCTGCTGGGCAGTCGACCAAACGCCCTCGGATGACCTCTCCGGCGCCGACTGAGAAAGCGTCGAAGCAACCCCGAGCGGCACCGTCAAAACCGGCGAAGGCCCAACCTAAGATGAGGGTGGAGATTCCGACTGTTTCTGGGTAATGGCATAACTCATGTTTTCTCTTTTAACATGGATATATTCTTGGTCGACCCGATCATTGACCGACTGATTTCTGAAATCGCAGTGCTGCTACTTCTGAGACCTCAGCCAGGCATGAAGATCAAGAAATGGAGGATGCTGCCACTTCCAATCCTGGTATGATCTGTGCAGTTTCACTTTCGGTCGATCGGATCTTCGTTTTTAACTTTGAACCTTTTCTGTAGCTCCACCTAGCATTATCATTGACCTCCCTGACGATGATGATGAGGAGCCACTGAGGCAAATGAGGAACAAGAAAGCGTCTGCTGGCAAGACTACTTAGGTTGCGTCAGCACCTGAGACATTGGTTCCGGAGGGGGGCAACGTTGCTCGGGCTACCGTGTCCTTTGCGGTGCCGTTGACGAGTGCCCGCCCTCCTTCGTCGAGTGCTGATCCACCTTCCCTCTTCTCCACACACCACGTCCCAGAGGACCAAGCAGGCGCTGCCAAGGAAGCCATACGCCAGGCGGGAGTCATGATGGAGTAGGTGAAGGCGATCCGAGACGCCAGCCAAGCAGCTTATGACGCAAGTTCAGCTCTTCAGAGCAATGTCCAGGTTAGTTGACCACCGCCTGTTCTGTTAGGATATGATACCTGACAATTTTTCTTTCTGAAAATCTTAATATTTGTCATACACCCACTGGGTGTGTCGATTGAAATGTCTGGACTAGTGGGGGCACGCTGAGTGCACCCACTGGGTGTAGTCCCCGAGACTACGGTGGACTGCTGGCAGTCGACTATAGTCTTTATGTCTTGAACTTTTTTCTCTTTTACTTTCTTCACTCGATCTGGTCGAACGGAATCATGGAACCAGTGGGGGCACGCTGAGTGCACCCACTGGGTGTAGTCCCCGAGACCGTGGTCGACTGCTGGTAGTCAGCTATGGTCTGAAGAATACTTCACTTTTTTTTGAAACTGTGTCTAACTGTTGGCAGTTAGCTTCTTTCGGTCGACTGATCGACCTGAGCCGGTAGAACCAGTGGGGGCATGCTGAGTGCACCCACTGGGTGTAGTCCCCGAGACTACAGTTGAATATTTTGATTCGGCTATAGTCTTAGAAATGCTACGATTTTTCTCTTAGTCACTCGGAAGTGACCTGTCTTTGATGTCTGTCAACTGATCTTTCGCAGAAATCTTGCGAGCTTGTGGCTTGTTATACTGAGTTGGAGAACAAGCATATCCAGCTCGAACTTGATCTGAAGCTTGTCCAGGAGAACTTCATGAAGGCGAAGGAGGAGGCAAAAGGTATGTTTGGTGAGAACCTTGACGACTGCCCTTATTTTTTGTCCATTCCCGAGTCTGATCTCACTGTCATTTTGCAGATAAACTAAGGGGTGCTCTGAAGAAGAAGGACCTTGACCTCGCCGAGGCGCAGAAAGCGGCTTCAGACAAGACAAAACTCGCAGAAGAAAAGTTGGCTTCAATCAGCAAACTTGAAGAGGAGAATACCAATCTGAAAGCTGCTCTCGACGCGGCCAACAAGGAGGTCAGCTGACTGAAGAATGACAAGATAGCCCTGAGTGACAAGGCTAGCGAACTGGTGGGAAAGAAGAACGACTTAGAGGCTTATCTGGGAGGGCTCGCCAAGAAGTTATTCCTCATGCTCGAAGGTAACCCCTTATATCCGACTGACTTGCAATAATTGACTTATTGTAGGACTGTTAGCTCATCCTTGGATCGTATCCACAGAATTCTGTCAAAACTTTGAAGAGAAGACTAGTCGAGTGGAGACTGGCTTGGATCCCATCAACTCTCCTGTGAAGGATGAAGCCGCCATGAACATGTTCCGTCTCGAGTCTCGCATTGCTGCTGTGGTCGACTATCTTGCGAGACTGAAGGTTGCAACATCGCGCATCGATACAACACTCTGGCCAGGAGAAACACTTCAGAACAACCTCGAGTCTCTGATGACTCGACTGAACGAAGTTCCTAGTCGAGTGCAAGAATGGAAGAAGTATTCTGCCAGGTGTGGTGCCGACGTTGCTTTGTCTCTGGTCCGTGTTCACTGCAAGGACGCGCGAGAGGACAAGCTGGCATCTCTCAAGGTGGCCAATACCAAGAAGCATGACTTCCGATCTTTCATGGTGACCTTCATTGCTGCTGCCACTCGGATCGCAGATGGAATCGACCTGGACGAGTTCGTAGCGCCTTCCAGTCCTCCGCAAGAGGAGTAAAATACTTCTATGCTTGATGCTTTAAATTTGCCTCGGAATGCCAAGTGGTTTTTGTAACCGATGAACTTTAACACGCTTGGTGCCTGAGCACTTCTGGATCCATAGGACGCTATCTGAACTTGGGTTTGCCGTTGAATATGTTTGCATTCGCCTTCAAACGATCATTGTCCTTCGCTCGGAATATATACTAGTGTTTGTGATGCACTTTTGCAGGTAGGGACGAAGCACAAATTGCAATCGACTTGTACCTCGTCATGCTTAGGCAAGCACTAGGCTGCAGCCAAGCCCCCGAGTGGGAGTTTTGCTCTCCACTCGGTAGGATTTTCAAAAACTTAGGCGAGCACTGGGCTGCAGCTAAGCCCCCGAGTGGGAGGTTTGCTCTCCGCTCGGTAGGATTTTCAAAAACTTAGGCGAGCAATGGGCTGCAGCTAAGCCCCCGAGTGGGAGGTTTTCTCTCCACTCGGTGGGATTTTCAAAAACTTAGGTAAGCACTGGGCTGCAGCTAAGCCCCCGAGTGGGAGGTTTGCTCTCCACTCGGTAGGATTTTCAAAAACTTAGGCGAGCACTGGGCTGCAGCTAAGCCCCCGAGTGGGAGGTTTGCTCTCCACTCGGTGGGATTTTCAAAAACTTAGGTAAGCACTGGGCTGCAGCTAAGCCCCCGAGTGGGAGGTTTGCTCTCCACTCGGTGGGATTTTCAAAAACTTAGGCCAGCATTAGGCTGCAGCTAAGCCCCCGAGTGGGAGGTTTGCTCTCCACTCGGTAGGATTTTCAAAAACTTAGGCGAGCACTGGGCTGCAGCTAAGCCCCCGAGTGGGAGGTTTGCTCTCCACTCGGTGGGATTTTTGTGGTGTACTTCTGAAGGAGAAGGTAGCAGTCGACCCACGCTTCGTCCTCCTTGCGGGTCGCACATTGTATTTGTGGCGTAGCTCGGAAGGAGAAGGTAGCAGTCGACCTGCGCTTCGTCCTCCTTGCGGAGCGCATGTCGTACTTGTACTTAGGCGAACACTAGGCTGCAGCTAAGCCCCCGAGTGGAAGGCTGGCTCACCACTCGGCAAGATTTTGTTTAAACTTAGGTGAGTACTTGGACTGCAGCTAAGCCTCCGAGTGGAAGGCTGGCTTACCACTCGGTAGGATTTTGTTTAAACTTAGGCGAGTACTTGGACTGCAGCTAAGCCTCCGAGTGGAAGGCTGGCTTACCACTCGGTAGGATTTTGTATAAACTTAGGCGAAACCGATTCGTAGCTAAGCCTCCGAGTGGGAGGCTGGCTCACCACTCGTTAAGGATTTTGTTTAAACTTAGGCGAAACGGATTCGCAGCCAAGCCTCCGAGTGGAAGGCTGGCTTACCACTCGGTAGGATTTTGTTTAAACTTAGGCGAGCACTGGACTGCAGCTAAGCCTTCGAGTGGAAGGCTGGCTTACCACTCGGTAGGATTTTGTTTAAACTTAGGCAAAACGGATTCACAACTAAGCCTCCGAGTGGGAGGCTGGCTCACCACTTGGTAAGGATTTTTTTTACAAACTTAGGCGAAACGGATTCGCAGCTAAGCCACCCACTGGGGGACTGCTTTATGTGGACAAAAGTAACAAAAATCACTGGGAAAATTATAAAACTCTTGTCTTTGATAAATAAACTACAGAAGTACTATTATTACAACTCATTCGAGTGAATACTTAAGTATAAAAGGGGCAGAGCAGATCCGCATTCCAAGCTCGTGGCTCGTCAATCTGGCGATCGATGTTGTAAAGACGGTATGCTCCGTTGTGGAGAACTTTGGTAACAATGAAGGGGCCTTCCCAAGTAGGGGCGAGTTTGTGTGGCTTTTGTTGGTCCACTCGGAGGACCAAGTATCCTTCTTGGAAGGCTCGACTCTTCACATTTCTGGCATAAAATCGGTGGAAGTCTTGCTGGTAGATGGTCGATCGGATCATGGCCATCTCTCTTTCTTCTTCCAGAAGGTCGACCGCGTCCTGCCAGGCTTGTTCTGCTTCGACTTCAGAGTAGAGCTCGACTTGCGGTGCATTGTGAAGCAGGTCACTTGGCAGAACCGCTTCAGCTCTGTAGACTAGAAAGAACGGAGTTCTCCCAGTCGACCGATTTGGAGTAGTCCTCAATCCCCAAAGAACTGATGTAAGTTCGTCGACCCACGCGCCTGCTGCGTGCTTGAGGTCACGCATCAACCGGGGTTTCAGTCCTTTGAGAATTAGGCCGTTTGCTCTTTCTGCTTGTCCATTCGACTGGGGGTGGGCGACTGAAGCGTAGTCGACTCGTGTGCCTTGAGAAGCACAGAAGGCTTTGAATTGATCGGAATCGAAGTTTGACCCATTATCAGTGATGATGCTATGCGGAACTCCATATCTGAATATCAATTCTCTGATGAAGCTGATGGTAGTGCCAGCATCAAGATTTTTAATGGGCTTGGCTTCGATCCACTTGGTGAACTTGTCGACTGCCACCAGTACATGGGTGAAGCTGCTCCTGCCAGTTCTCAGTGGTCCAACCATATCTAACCCCCAAACAGCGAAAGGCCAGACGATTGGAATGGTCTTCAGGGCTGAGGCGGGCTTGTGTGACATATTGGAGTAGAACTGACATCCTTCACACTTGTCGACTATCTCTTTCGCCATTTCATTTGCTCTAGGCCAGTAAAAACCCGCTCAGTATGCTTCAGCCACGATGGTCTGAGAGGACGCATGATGGCCACAGGTCCCCGAGTGGATGTCATTGAGAATCATTCGACCCTCTTCCGGTGTTATGCATTTTTGGCTGACTGCAGTCGCACTTTCTCTGTACAACTGTCCCTTCATGACAGTAAAGGCCTTGGATGGACGGACGATCTGCCGAGCCTCTTCTTCATTCTCTGGGAGCTCTTTCCTTAGGATATACGCGATGTAAGACACTGTCCAGTCGGGAGTGATAACCAGAACTTCCATGATTAAGTCGACCACAGCTGGGACCTCAACTTCAGTCGGATCCGTGGCACTTTTTGGCTGCGGGGCTTCTTCGGTGAAAGGATCCTCTTGAACCGACGGTACATGGACATGTTCCAAAAACACGCCACCGGGAATGGCTTCTCTTTTGGAACCTATCTTTGCCAAGTCATCAGCTGCTTGATTATTCAGTCGGGGTACAAGATGAAGCTCTAACCCCTCGAATTTCTTCTCCAGCTTTCTTACTGCGTTGCAGTAACCAGTCATAGCTGGGCTTCTGACGTCCCACTCCTTCATCACTTGGTTAACCACCAAATCCGAGTCACCGTAGACCATGAGGCGACGGACGCCGAGTGAAATGGCCATACGCAACCCATACAAAAGTGCTTCGTATTCTGCTTCGTTGTTGGAGGAGTCAAAGTGAATCTGGAGTACATATCTGAGCTTATCTCCTCGGGGGAAAACCAACACTACCCCGGCACCGGAACTGTCGGTGTCAAAACCGTGGGATCTCGGGTAGGGGGTCCCGAACTGTGCGTCTAGGCGGATGGTAACAGGAGACAAGGGACACGATGTTTTTACCCAGGTTCGGGCCCTCTCGATGGAGGTAAAACCCTACTCCTGCTTGATTAATATTGATGATATGGGTAGTGTCGGGGATATACCCCGCGGTGTAAACCGGCCGGAAGTTAACCCGGCCAGACTTGGCGGATTATTTGAGGTCCCGCTGGCACTTGGCGATATTCATCTGGTGACCCGCCCAAACCTGGCAATTTACCAGCAACCCGCCAGGACGTTGTAACTCACTGGTGACCCAGCGGATGGGTCAGAGGAGCGACAAGACCCGGTGGCCCGTCTGGCGGTTCATGAAGGCCGGTTCAACTATTGTGGGCCGGTTTAAGAGGAAAGGCATGATGAATATTTACCTTACAAGGAGTTAAGACCAGGACTTGTATCCGGTTTGTATTAGAGATAGATTAGTCCTAATCCTAATAGGACTCCACATGTAACCCGCCCCTTCAACATATACAAGGAGGGGCAGGGCTCCCCAAAGAGGGACAAGCGACAAGCGACAAGCAAGAGAAACAATCTTAGGGCTAGACACAAAGAGGAGAGCCGGTTTACGGTGACTCTCTCGTGATCATAATGAGACCTAGCCTCAAACAGCATGTAGGGTTTTTACCGGATGATGTTTCCCGGGGCCCGAAGCTGTCTAAATCCCTGTCTTGTGTTGCGTCTCTCGATTCCGCTCAACCCTTCTCAAGCTACCGCATAGATGCGTTGGCCTCGCGACTAAGTCCTGACACTAAGGACATCTGCCGTGACAAATCCACGACAGTTGGCGCCCACCGTGAGGCATGCGCACGGTGGTGTTGAGTTCTTGGAGGGATCTTTCTAAGGATGGAGAAGTTCATAATTTTCAGATGAGAAGAGCCGGATCGCCTCTATGTGCACCGTCAAACGCGGCCAGGCGATCCGTCGTGGCCGTATCACTTTCCGTTGCATCGCCGCAAAAAGCCAAGTGCAAAGGAGGTTTCATCAATACGGATCAAGATCATCAAAATACTGTTATTTCCTTCTGATTTGCCGAGTCGCCGCTGTCGCAAGCGAGAGTTGCCGAGACGATTGCCTGAAGCCAGATCGGAAGAAGGTGCTACGCAGGGTTAGCACGTGAAGATCAGGGAAAAAGTGACTCTCTGCATCCGGGCAGGTCATGGCAGGGACTCTCGGTCAAACCGCTACAGTACTTCTAGTACTTTGTCACGTGAAAGCCAACATCAATTATTTCCTTTTTGGGAAGAGGGCTAATACTACTTGAGCACTAGTACTAGATCAAGATGTGTTCTGTCTTTAATGACTACATCCATCCAAATCGGAAGGAGGCAAGTGCTACTACAGGATCATCCTCATGGTAAGGTAAGGTAAAAATAAAATCAAAACAACCACGATCCGGAGTGGATGGGGCCGTGGGCGTGGATTCGTTTCACTACCGCTGCGGCCATTGCAGCGCCTCGACTCGCCCAGTTGGCCTTGGCCGTCCACCCGCCGCTTCACCTCTTCGCGGGGCCGCCGCTCCGTTCCAAGCCGTAGGTGCGTTTTTTATCGTTGTTGTAACCACGGCCCGTGGACCTGCCTCCACAAGCCGCCGCAGCAACGTTGTTCCGAGTCGCTGCACGTCCGTTGTGGGCTGCCTCTACTTCATCATCCACGGTTTCACCTCGGGCTGTTTTCACTGCTGTGGTGCACCGTTTCCGTCGTTGCCTTGGGCGAGCGATTAACTCGGTGTTTGTAAGACTCCATCTGTCATCCAGACGAACCAGGTGATATCCATCTATTTTTCTTAACATATTGTTTTTATCAAAGAACAATTACTCTGGCCTATATCTTTTTATACAGGACAAGTGCTCACTATAAAAGTGATGCCCTACTGTGGACGGCGCGCCCTAGCTGTTCTACACCAGCATCTGCGTATATTACACTGATAAATCGGAACACAAACCACCGCCCCGTAGTCCGGTTTACAACACCGCGACCGGACCATCCGTCTGCTCGTCTGGCCGACTCGGCCGTGATTAATTTTAGCATCACTGTGGTGATCATCAGCTCCATGGCGGATAATTTCTGGCCTAACACATCAGGTGATATCCATCTAAAATATATTTTATTAGTGCATATTATCTTTGTCAAAGAGCAGTTTATCTTTGCCTTGGTCTGCAATATTGTATGCAGGACAATTATTCATTATAAACGTGGTTTATACCATGGGTACGAAGCACGCGCTGGCAACGTCCTGCCCCGTGTTCGTCCGTGCCACATTACACGGTGAATGGACGCATGCAAGACGCCGCCCTTACGGCCCGGTTTACATCAGCTTGCGGGACCGTGCCTGCGTTTGACTCGCCCGTCCGAACCGGTTTACAACACCGTGGCCGGTTCATCTGCCCAAGCCACCTCTAATACTGTGGACGTCTCTACCGTCAATTTATTGCGGCCTGGTCTACATCAACATACCAGGCCGCACCTGTCTGCATGAGCAAGTCACAGCTTGGGTAGCCCGGTTTTCTTTCAAAATGGAGGCAAATTATCATATACTATCAACCGCCGTTTGCACTGGATGGCTCAATGGGCAGGCGCACAAGTCGCCGCCACTACAGTTTGGTTAACTTCAAATCGCCAGTTGGAAGGAACCATTGGCCGAGTTGCTGACACGGCTCATACGGGATCATTTATAACCCGCCACAGTCACCTCAACCTTCTGTGGATTTACATCGTGCTATCAACACCAATGATATACAAGTTATGTCGGTTTATATCATGGTCAAATATGAAGTGTTTCAAGCCAACTCCTCGAGTCACCTTGAGACTCGGGGGCTACGATGACATGACTCAGCAAATCTTGCTAGTTTCAGCAAATTTAAGAACCCCGGGACGATGGAGGAAAAGATAACCCGGTCCAGGAGGCTACTGTTATTTGAAGGCTGTCAGAAAATTTCCGGCTTAGAAAGTATATGACAGTTACAAAATCCCGGCTCAATGAAGAAGATCCGGGTCATCAGAAAGGATTCCGGTTTAAAATCCGGCTCAAGGGAAGTCAGTCTCATTGAAGCTCTCAAATATCTGGTTTACAATCCGGTTCAAGGGAAATCTGTTCTCCCACAAAGCTCTGAAGCGCCCAAATCCGGTTTAACAATGTCCGGTTCAAAAAAGGAATTAACTTCTCGCAAGTTTGAGTTTAAAGACCGTCAGAAAATTTCCGGCTAAAAATGAAGATTCCGGTTTAAAATTCGGGTCAAGGGAAGGATGTCTCCCACAAAGCTTTGAAGCTCTCAATATCCGGTTCAAGATCCCGGTTCAAGAAGAATTTATCTCTTGCAAAAAAGTTAAAAATTACCGAAGAGGACCTGCTGCCATGATGCGTGGTTCAAACATGGGTATCCTGCCTTATTGGCCTAACATATTATTGATCACATGGGGGCTTCTGCTTCATAAAGCGGGGTCTCTGTTCTTTTTTACATCATGCTTGGTTACATGGAGGTTCTGTCTTAAAGCGGCCTCTGGTTTACCTCTTGGGTTAGCTTTTCAAAGCACCATGTTATGTCACTTGGGGGCTTGGTCGTGTCCGAACCAATGCAACACCTCTTGATAGGCGAAAGCCACCAGATCACTTGGGGACATGGTCAAGTCTGAACCAGTCACGCCTCTTGATCGGCCTAAGGCCATAGAGTCACTTGGGGGCTTGGTCGAACCCGAACCATTGCCACGCCACTTGATCGGCATAATGCCACGGTTTCAGTTGGGGACCTGGCTGACTTGAACCATAGCTACACCTTATTGGGAGCTTGGTCGTGTCCAACCATGGTAACACCATCTGATCGGCTCAGTAAAGCCTCCTTTTTTGCAAATGGTTTTATCATTGCCTTTGCTTGAAATTTTCTTTAATAAATATTTCTTCTTTGTTGCGTTCTCAAACCGACAAAATTCGCAGACCAGTTCAACTGTCAATTGACGGAACACGATCAATTCTTAATCCGGAGACTATTTGCCTGGTTTGATTTTTTGATTTTATGTTACCATCTTATTATGGAGTAAACCGATGTTCATTAACCCGGCTTGACTTTCAATTACAAATTGTCAGTACATGATCAAATCATAATCCGGAGACTATCCGCCCGGTCTGGTTTGACTACGAGTCGCCAGTATTATATATGGTTAAACCGGTGTTTATCACAACCCGGTACGGTTTTATCATAAACCGACACGGTATGAAAGGAGTTATCATTACTCAAGATTGGGGTTATCACCCTTACTACAAAAAATTGGTAAACCAATGATGTGATTCAATGTCACAGGTATGATATATTTCATATTTAATTATTCTTAAGTGCAGCCTTGGTTATAAACCCGGGTTATATGTTGGGCATTATGACCCGTCCGGCGGTAAACCGCCAGGACACTTTAAACTTGTTGTATGCAGAAATAGGTTGAATAAAGCATGATTATAAATTATCCGGTGTTTATTAAACCGGCCTGGCTTTAAGACGATAAGTCGCCAGTATATGATGGGAAATTATCCGGTGTTTATTAAACCGGCCTGGCTTTGGACTATACGTCGCCAGTATATATTTGGATTGCGACATTGGAATCATGCGCTTATAAATGATTGGGTTATATTATTCAAATAGCCAAATTTGGCTGAATTTTCATTATGATATTGGATGAATTTTTCATACCGGATTATATTATCTTGAATAGCCAACATGGTTGGATTTTTATGGTTATTAATAACCGGTATTATTGAGTTTTTAAAGTCGCTTTAGCGCAACAGTTATTATTTTATCAAAGGATATGATTTATTCTACAATGGAAGGAATAGTCCCGAGTCGCTGCAGGCTCATGACCTGGCACTTGGGGGCTATATTATTCAAATTGAGATTACATGCAAGTCTCATGTCGCTGCAAGCATGCACCATGACACTTGGGGGCTAATACAAAGGCATTTTTACTAGTCTTATTGAAGACCTGACTCATCATATTATAATGAGCCGGCCCTTGGGGGGCTACCAATTGCTCCTGTCAACAATTCAAGTTGCTGTTCAAATCTACATGCTCATATTTATAAAGTCCCTGCTCATTATTGCATAATGACCCGGCACTTGGGGGCTACATATATGGAGTATTCAGTTTTTACTAGTGACTGAGATGAACATGGATTTATTCTTAAGTGGCATTATTTATATTGAAGCAAGTCTTAAGATATCACTTTGTTCTGCTCAAGACTTGGGGGCTACAGGTATTATATTATTATTGAAGAAATATTGTCAAATTCTCTGATTGAGCAAACTAGGTTGACCCGGCGTCACAATCATTATGACCCTGTGGCTGCAACCCGGCGTCATTAATAATCATGAACCGGCGTTGGCAACAATCATGAACCGGTGTCTGCAACAATCATGACTCGAAATTATCAGTTTTTATAACCCAACAACTCTGGTAATATTAAACCGGCAAGTTTTACATCTTCAAACCGGCTGCATATCAGATGAGTATTTCAAGACCGATATTTCTTAAGCCGGTGCTTTGGAAGCCGACTCAAGTGGATTATTCTTCACAATATTTTTTCTATAAGAAGCCAACATCAGCAATTTGAGTATGAAGCTGGTTATTGACCCGGATTTTCTAGAAGGAGGAAATGACAAGGACTTAAGGATGATCAGGTGCCGGTCTACAAGAATTCTTAACCCGGAGCACAACATGCCAAATTTGTTCTGGTGTTTATTTTGCAGCATAAGTTTACCATGGATAAATCCAAGCTAAACTTGGGGGCTAATGTCGGGGATATACCCCGCGGTGTAAACCGGCCGGAAGTTAACCCGGCTGGACTTGGCGGATTATTTGAGGTCCCGCTGGCACTTGGCGATATTCATCTGGTAACCCACCCAAACCTGGCGATTTACCAGCAACCCGCCAGGTCGTTGTAACTCACTGGTGACCCGGCGGACGGGTCAGAGGAGTGAAAAGACCCGGTGGCCCGTCTGGCTGTTCATGAAGGCCGGTTCAACTATTGTGGGCCGGTTTAAGAGGAAAGGCATGAGGAATATTTACCTTACAAGGAGTTAAGACTAGGACTTGTATCCGGTTTGTATTAGAGATAGATTAGTCCTAATCCTAATAGGACTCCACATGTAACCCGCCCCTTCAACATATATAAGGAGGGGCAGGGCTCCCCAAAGAGGGACAAGCGACAAGCGACAAGCAAGAGAAACAATCTTAGGGCTAGACACAAAGAGGAGAGCCGGTTTACGACGACTCCCTCGTGATCATAATGAGACCTAGCCTCAAACAACATGTAGGGTTTTTACCGGATGATGTTTCCCGGGGCCCGAAGCTGTCTAAATCCCTGTCTTGTGTTGCGTCTCTCGATTCCGCTCAACCCTTCTCAAGCTACCGCATAGATGCGTTGGCCTCGCGACTAAGTCCTGACACTAAGGACATCTGCCGTGACAAATCCACGACAGGTAGTACAAGAGTTGATCTACCACGAGATCAGAGAGGCTAAACCCTAGAAGCTAGCCTATGGTATGATTGTTGTTCGTCCTTCGGACTAAAACTCTCCGGTTTATATAGACACCGGAGAGGGCTAGGGTTACACAGAGTCGGTTACAATGGGAGGAGATCTTCATATCGTATCGCCAAGCTTGCCTTCCACGCCAAGGAAAGTCCCATCCGGACACGGGACGGAGTCTTCAATCTTGTATCTTCATAGTCCGGGAGTCCGGCCCAAGGTCATAGTCCGGCCATCCGGACACCCCCTAATCCAGGACTCCCTCAGTAGCCCCTGAACCAGGCTTCAATGACGATGAGTCCGACGCGCAAGTTGTCTTCGACATTGCAAGGCGGGTTCATCCTCCGAATACTTCATAGAAGATGTTGAACACCAGGATAGTGTCCGGCTCTGCAAAATAAGTTCCACATGCCACCGTAGAGAGAATAATATTTGCACCAATCTAATCTGCTGACGTACCCCGCAGCATGACATCATGCCACGGCCAGGCTTTCATTCATTTTACCATTCCACCTCAGCGTGTTTAGCGAGGCGGTTTCTTTGGCACGTCCTGTCAAAGCAGAGATCGTGTCCCCTTATTCCGGGATTCTCATGAATACGGGCGTGGGTAACCCAATCGCGCCATTAACCGCGGCGCTTGGGAGGCAAGCGAGTTTTATTAGGCCGTTGGGGGCTCGCAGTTTCGGCCGCCCATATAAGGGGATAAGGATCTACCCTTTCCATTTACGCCTTCTTCCTCCTTTGCTTATCCGTCCCTGCCCGCTCGAGCTCCAACGCCCAAGCCCGCACTTCCCACCTCAACCTTCTCCAATCATGTCCGGAGCGGGAGGTAGATGGATGGCCTCCTCCGTCACGGAGGGGCAAATCAAAAAGTTGAGGAAGGCCGGATACCTGTCTGACGACATCGCGCACCGGCTTCTAGATGCGGGGCAACTCATCCCCACCCCCAGGCCCCATGAGAGGGTTGTTTTTCTTCCCCATTTCCTCCGCGGACTGGGTTTTCCTCTTCACCCATTCGTCCGTGGGCTCATGTTCTACTACGGCCTGGACTTCCACGATCTGGCCCCGAACTTTATCCTCAACATCTCGGCGTTCATCGTCATGTGCGAGGCCTTCCTCCGCATCCAGCCTCATTTTGGCCTATGGCTGAAGATCTTCAGCGTCAAGCCGAAGGTCGTGGGCGGCCGCGAAGCAGAGTGCGGAGGTGCCATGGTGGGCAAGATAGCCAACGTTACATGGCTCGAGGGCACCTTCGTAGAGACTATCAAAGGGGGGCAATCGGGGTGGTTCTATATCACCGAGCCGCGTGACCTAGAGTGGGCAGCGGCCCCCGAATTCCGATCTGGTATCCCCACATGGCTCACATCTTGGAAAGAGACGGGCCTGTAATGGGGTAATTCGGCGAAAGTGACCGGACTTCAAACCTGCATCAAAGACCTGATCGGTAGGAAGGTTAAACTTGTCACAATAGTCCAGGTCATGCTTTTCCGCCGGATTCTCCCGTGTCAACGACGGGCTTTCAGCTTGTGGGAGTTCGACCCGGCCCAGCACCAGACTCTATCTCGGCTCTTCGACACAAAGCACGAGGATGCCTGGAAGGTGCTATTCAAGAGCTCCGAGGTTTCCCCTCCCGTCACCGAGGATCGCGGATTCTGCGCTAAGCGCCAAGCCAGCATGGTGAGCTTAATTTTTCCTTTACGTGGTATTCGTTTTTCATAGATTTGATTCTATGCGGGATATAAACTCCCATCTTTTTAACAGGACTGGCAGAAGAAGGCCGGACAAATCGACTGTCCGGCTCCCTTGCCCGAAGACCCAGCGGACGCCCGCTTAACGAAGCTGCTGGTTCCGGCACCTCACGTGGTGCCGGAGAAGAAGGCCAAGAAGAAGGCCACGGGGAGCCGAAAGAGCTCCCGGCGCCCGACAACCCCGACGCACCCTCCGCCTCCGAAGACGAGGAGGAGGAAGGAGAAGAAGAAGAAGCCTCTCCCCCTCCAACGGGGGGAGGAAAGAAGAGAAAGGCCGCCCCAACTTGGGAGGCCAGAGGGTCCAAGAAGGGGAGAACCCTCCTTCCAGACTACACCTCCGATGCCGAAGTCGGCGGGGAGGAATGGCCATCCAGGGTCAAGCCCCTGGCAAAATCGTAAGCATCCGGATGTCCGAATAACTTATGGCGCTTCTCCGTTATTTGGCATTTTCTGACGCCGAATTTGATCATGCAGTCCACCCAAGGCTCAGCTCGACGATTCGACGAGTGGCTCCTTGGATTCGTCGGATGTGAATAGCGCTTCACTCCCGACAGCCTCCTCCCCTCTCCCTATGAACGACGCCGAGGTGGAGTCCCGAAAGGGACTACACCAGGAGGAGGTCGTCCTGGAGGCGCCGCAAGGCGACCTCCCGGACCCCAGGCCTAAAGCGGTTAAAGCCCTGGAGGGATCCAAGTCCGGCCACGGGCCGAACACTGCTCCGGAACCATCAATGGTTCCAGAGTCCGACAGGCGGCACCTTCATAAGAAGGGCAAGCCTACTACGCCGGCGACCTCCGTCCATCCGGAGGCGCCGGACAATTTGCTGGAGGTGCTTAACGGCGCCTCCATCGACAAGGAACACCGCACTGTTATGAGTGCGGTGATTCAGAAGGTTCAGTCTGCCAAGAGCGGGCTGCAAAAGCCTATTAACAGGCTTTGAGGTATGTGTTAAAAAACATATAAAAAATGTTATCGCATAGACAATAGCCCCTGATTCTCAGTTCGACGTTCGGAAAGAAAAGCCGAGCTGAGGATCTAAAAAGATATACACAGGAGTCTAATAAAAATATGTCAATATGGGAATGCAGGCTGTGCTGCTGACCTCTGCCGCACTGACTGCGGAGGTCAATGCCTTGAAGGAGAACCTCGAGCGGTCCGAGAACGAGCTCGGCCGTGCCAAGAAGCAGCTCGAGGACAAGGAGGGTATGTAATACCGCATGTAAATGTATATAGAAATACTTGGTTGCAAATAATGACAGGACCAACGGAAATGTTGCAGGGGCCACTGCCAAGGTGGCTACCCTGAAAGAGGCGGTCTCCGAGGCCGAAAACAGTGCGGCCTTGGAGCGCACCAAGCGAGAGAAGCAGGAGGCGCGGGTGGCGGAGGCGCGGCAAGAGCTCCAGTCTCTCGTGGAAAAACATGAGGGTTTGGAGCGTGACTCGAAGACTCGAGAGTCCGAGCTCGCCTTGGCTCTTGAGAGTGCCAAGACCGCTAAGACCGAAGCCCAGAAGGCCCTCCAGGAGATCGAGGCGATGAAGAAGATAGCAGCGGGTAAGGCATTCTTTATGCAAAGCAAGAATATAAAAGTAAATTATCTGCTACTTACCCGAATCCGGAGCTCTCCAGGAGCGTTCGCCGATCTGCCCCGTAGTGTGACTGATGCCGCCACATACTACTGAGCCTAAGAGGGGAGCTCGACGGAAAAGGTGTTCTGGTCTCAGTATGCCGAGGCCAAACATCCGGTGCCCCTGAGCGACCAGTTGAAGCAGCTGGTCGAGCTCCACAAGGTGGCCGAACAGGCCATGAAGGGCCTCATAGCTCGGCTGTGGCCTGGAGAAGCCATGCCTGGGAGCTACTTCGGTCTGGTGCAGCGGCTGGTGGACGCGTGTCCGTGGATTGAGGTCGTCAAGCGCTCCATCTGTATCGAAGGTGCCCGTCGGGCCCTTTCCCGTACTAAAATGCACTGGGGCAAGCTGGACGCCGAGAAGCTTTTGACGGATGCACCACCGCTGGGCAAGGAGTATCGCACGCCCGAGATGTATTATAAGGGCGTCCTGAAGGGTGCCCGCCGTATAGTGGATGAGTGCTCCAAAGATGTAATTTTTGATTAAACTCGCATTTGTTATCCTGTACGCTGAAAACTTTGTTCATGTGCGTTAAGCAACACTTGTTAATTTAAAATATTACCTTCTGTGCGGCCGTTTATCAAATTTGAGAGATGCAAGTCGTCTGCTTCGACCCACATGCCACGAGTGCTGGGGTGTTCGGGATAAACCTGAGCGCTCTTGTTCCCATTCTTGGGTCCATCTAGGGAGGTGCTCAGCACAACGAACCAGGCCGTCGGACTTATAATGCTTTATCACTCTCACTTAGCCATAGAATTCTATAATTTTAAATTTCGGCGAAGCCCCTAGTATTCGGAAGACCGAGTTCGGGGCGCTATCCACGCCTAGGCCGGATAAGTCCGGTTCCTCGCTCTAAGCGGCATAAGTCTTTAAGGACTCAAAAAACCTCACGAACAGCGACCGGTCTCTCACACTATCATGGCGGTCAGTTTTAGCTTTCTCTACTGAGGTGTTAACCCAGCTCAACTGGGGCACAATCGTAGTAGTTCTCCCAGCGCTACCTTAGCCAACATTGCGGAACGTAAGGTACCAAAACATGGGAGCCGGGCGAACCCAACTATGGACCAAAGACATGATTCGGAGCCGATGCATATAGTGCTATAAGTTCGGGGTGCCGCACTCATGAGAGTGTTCGGTCTTCTCACACCATGTTAGGGGGTGCTTAAGCCCCTGGTGTATTGGCTATACCAAAGTGTACGGTTGCAGAATGTTATGACTGAACATATTTGTATATAAAAAATAAATGAGTACAATAATAGATAAGAGCTATGTATTGTTTATTAAAAAAGGGCTGCTACAAAAGCAGAACGATACAAGTAGTGCGATAAGCAAGAGATGGGATTATTTGTCATGTCCCCCTCCAGGGGCAAGCTGCGGGATTTTAAGTAAAACAGGTATTAAGCTCGTTATAGAGACCACCTGGACATTTGACGCGGCTTGTTCTCTCCCTGGCTGTTGCATCATGTGTTCGGCGAGTGTATTGCCAGACAGGCCTTCCGAATAGTTGGGTCCTGAAAGTGTGTAAAAAGGAAACGGCGAAATAGGGAGCCCCTTAGTGCGGTTGAGCCGCATTCTAGGCGTGCCATAGTTGTGCCCCTCCCCTTATGCCCACGGTATCTCTAAGGCGTAATTATGTATGCGTGGTACCGATATCACCATCTGGCGAGGGCTGGGGTTGGGGCCACACTGCTATGCTTGCTCGGGACGTGCCAGCCGGATTTGTCGTAGGTTACTTCAGGCTCGCTTGACGTTGTCCGGACGTTTGACGCCTGGATTGGAGAATTGCCTTGAGAGGCTACTCTGTACTTCCGCCGCCAGGGCCGCCGTGTGCTCCTCCGTTCGGAGAGAGCGTTCAGTGTTTCCATTTACCGTGATGACTCCGTGAGGTCCTGGCATCTTGAGCTTGAGATATGCGTAGTGCGGCACCATGTTGAATTTTGCAAATGCGGTTCGTCCGAGCAGGGCGTGATAGCCACTGCGGAATGGGACTATGTCGAAGATTAACTCTTCACTTTGGAAATTGTCCGGGGATCGGAAGACCACTTCGAGTGTAACCGAGCCTGTACAGCTGGCCTCTACACCTGGTATGACGCCTTTAAAGGTTGTCTTTGTGGGTTTAATCCTTGAGGGATCGATACCCATTTTTCGCACTGTATCCTGATAAAGCAGGTTCAGGCTGCTGCCGCCGTCCATTAGGACTCTGATGAGGTGAAATCCGTCGATAATTGGGTCTAGGACCAATGCGGCGAATCCGCCGTGACGGATGC
This sequence comes from Triticum dicoccoides, assembly GCF_002162155.2. NCBI lineage: Eukaryota > Viridiplantae > Streptophyta > Magnoliopsida > Poales > Poaceae > Triticum > Triticum dicoccoides. The sequence continues at coordinate 4,500,100 of NC_041385.1, read as the reverse complement.
TAGTGGGGTGGTCCCTTTGATCAAAAGTGATCGGGCAGGAGGACCATGGGTTGAACTTTGGGGCGACTGGCTCCAACGCATAGACGTCCTTGAGAGCACGCTTCCACTCCCTTTTGGGGATGTGGCTTGCGTATATCATGTTCACCGTCCGCACTTGCGGGGGGAATCCCTTCTGTCCTCTGTTGTTCGGCGGCCGGGGCTCCTCCTCGTCATCGCTACGCAGCCCCTTGTCTCTGGTTTCGACACTTAACTTGCATGCCTGCTTGAACACCCAACAATCCCTGTTGGTGTGGTTGGCTGGTTGTTCAGGGGTGCCGTGTATCTGGCACGAGCGGTCGAGTATCCGGTCTAAGTTGGATGGGCCCGGAGGGTTTCTTTTGAATGGCTTCTTCCGCTGACCGGGTTTAGAGCCCCTGAATCCGGCGTTGACTGCCGTATCCTCAGTATTGTCGCCGTTAATGCGGCGTTTGTGCTTGTTGCGACGTGACCTTCTATTGTTGTCCTTGGTATCCGAATTGCCAGGGCTCTTGATTATGTTATTGCTGCGAGCTAGCCAGCTGTCTTCTCCCGCACAAAAGCGGGTCATGGGTGTCGTGAGGGCTGCCATAGATTTCGGCTTTTCCTGTCCTAGGTGCCGGGCAAGCCATTCGTCTCGGATGTTGTGCCTGAAGGCAGCAAGGGCCTCGGCGTCCGGATAGTCGACTATTTGATTTTTCTTAGTTAGGAACCGTGTCCAGAATTGCCTGGCCGATTCCTCCGGCTGTTGGATTATGTGGCTTAGGTTATCGACGTCTGGTGGTCGCACATAAGTGCCCTAGAAGTTGTCAAGAATGCGGATTCCAGGTCCTCCCAGCAACTAATTGACTCTGCTGGCAGGCTGTTAAGCCAATGTCGAGCTGGTCCTTTAAGCTTGAGCGGGAGGTATTTGATGGCATGTAGATCATCACCACGGGCCATGTGGATATGAAGGAGATAATCCTCGATCCATACCGCAGGATCTGTTGTGCCATCGTATGATTTGATGTTCACGGGTTTAAAGCCCTCGAGGATTTGATGATCCATTACTTCGTCTGTGAAGCATAGTGGGTGTGCGGCGCCCTTGTATTGGGCTATATTACGACGCAGCTCAGATGAGCTTGGTCTGTTGTATTCGGCCTGGCCGTACTTATCATGTCCGGCGTGACGGCTAGCGTCATGTGAAGCGGGGCGCCCATGCGATCCGTAGATCGATCTTGCTTGCCTTGCCTTATTCTCCAATATGTCTCGCAGGTCTGTTGCGTCTCCCCGTACTCTGGTATGTTTTGAGTGGTGCCGGGGTGCGGCTTGGGTCGAGGGCCTGAAGGCCTCTCTGTTGCAGCCACGGGGTGGCCGATCGGGCGCATCGTACGCTGGTGATGTAGGTTTAGTTGCTTCCTCCTCAAGTTGGGTAGCAGCCTGCGCTTTGGGTAGCTCTTGGAGGGGCGCTCGAGTTTATACTCTTCGGCCGCCAGGACTTCGGTCCATCTGTCGGCTAGCAAGTCTTGGTCAGCTCTAAGCTGCTGCTGTTTTTTCTTGAGGCTGCTTGCCGTGGTCATAAGCCTGCGTTTGAAACGCTCTTGTTCAACAGGATCCTCTGGCACGATGAATTCGTCGTCGTCGAGGCTTGCCTCGTCTTCGGAGGGAGGCATATAGTTGTCGTCCTCAACCTCTCTGTCGGCCGTCCTTTCATGAGGGCTGGCTCCTTCGTCCTCCTGCACTGAATCCTGCTGGAGGGGGTTATCTTCGGCACTGTCCGGCGTGTTGTTATCTCCGGTGCCGGAATCGCCATTTTTGCTTTGGCGGGACTTAGAGCGGTGCCGCTGATGTCGTCGCTTGGGTTGCTTCTTGGAGGGGTCATCCTCTGTTTTCTCCTTGCCATCCCCTGCTTTGGGGGTGTCCACCATGTATATTTCATATGACGAGATGGCTTTCCAGTTCCCTATAGGTGCTGGTTCTTGGTCGTCTCCTTCATCGGCCTCCATACCGTCGATGTCTTCGGAGTCAAAGTCGAGCATGTCGGTTAAATCGTCGACAGTGGCTACGAAGTGGGTGGTGGGTGGGCCTCGAATTTCTTCGTCGTCCGTATCCAAACCATGCTGACCGTAATCCGGCCAGGGCTCTCCTGACAAAGAGAGAGACTTTAGTGAGTTCAGGATGTCGCCAAAAGGTGAGTGCTGAAAGACGTCCACGGCAGTGAACTCCATGATCGGAGCCCAATCGGGTTCGATCGGAAGGGGTGCGGAGGATTCGGAGTCCGGAACGGAGTCCGGCACCTTGGAATCACGGGCCTTGCAAAGGACTAGGCTGGTATTCATCTCTATCGCCGTAGAGATTGCGGCTCCTGGGGCGGCGTACAACCGTCCGTCCCTGGTTGGCGCAATCGGCTCCGGGCTAATGGTCGGAGCGGACACCTGAGCGGCGCTCTGGACGCTGTCTGGCGGCAGAGCTAGATCATGCTCATCAAGACAGTGCGACGCGCTCGGCCGTGGCTCGAATCCGTCGAAGATCAAGTCCCCGCGGATGTCGGCCGTGTAGTTTAAGCTTCCAAACCTGACCTGATGGCTAGGGGCGTAGCTTTCGATCTGCTCCAGATGGCCAAGCGAGTTGGCCCGCAGTGCAAAGCCGCCGAATACGAAGATCTGTCCGGGGAGAAAGGTCTCACCCTGGACCGCGCCATGGTTGATGATCGAGGAAGCCATCAGTCCTAAGGGCGACGACACAGAGGAACTCTCAATGAAATCACCAATGTCGGTGTCAAAACCGGCGGATCTCGGGTAGGGGGTCCCGAACTGTGCATCTAGGCGGATGGTAACAGGAGACAAGGGACACGATGTTTTTACCCATGTTCGGGCCCTCTCGATGGAGGTAAAACCCTACTCCTGCTTGATTAATATTGATGATATGGGTAGTACAAGAGTTGATCTACCACGAGATCAAAGAGGCTAAACCCTAGAAGCTAGCCTATGGTATGATTGTTGTTCGTCCTTCGGACTAAAACTCTCCGGTTTATATAGACACCGGAGAGGGCTAGGGTTATAATGAGTCGGTTACAATGGGAGGAGATCTTCATATCGTATCGCCAAGCTTGCCTTCCACGCCAAGGAAAGTCCCATCCGGACACGGGACGGAGTCTTCAATCTTGTATCTTCATAGTCCGGGAGTCCGGTCAAAGGTCATAGTCCGGCCATCCGGACACCCCCTAATCCAGGACTCCCTCAGGAACCATTCAGCATTTTAGAGCCATCAAAGAACATAGTCTAGTGCTCCGAGTGAACTTGAGTCGGTAACTGCTGTTCAGTCCACTCGGCGAGGAAATCTGCTATTGCTTGGGACTTGATAGCTTTCTTTGCCTCAAATCTGATATCTAGGGGAAGGAGTTCAATCGCCCATTTTGCCACTCGACCAGTTGCATCTCTGTTGTGCAGAATCTCTGATAAGGGGGCGTCGCTGACGACTGTCATGGTATGGTCAGAGAAGTAGTGAGCAACTTTCTTCGTGGTCATATAAATCCCATATACGAGCTTCTGATAATGAGGGTATCTTTTCTTTGATGGGGTCAGGACTTCAGAAATGTAATATACTGGGCGCTGAACTTTGAAGGCTTTCCCTTCTTCTTCCCGCTCGACCGTAAGTACTGTACTGACGACTTGTCCTGTGGCTGCAATGTAAAGCAGCAAAGGCTCTTTGGTGATCGGGGCAGCAAGCACCGGCTGGGTGGAAAGCAGGGTTTTCGACTCTGCAAACGCTGCATCAACTTCAGGAGTCCACTCGAACTTATCTGACTTCTTCATCAGTCGGTACAGAGGCAATGCCTTCTCACCGAGATGAGAGATGAATCGACTTAAAGCGGCCAAGCAACCAGTAAGCTTCTGAACATCGTGCACCCTCACATGTCGTTTCAGTCGGAGTATAGTGCCCATTTTCTCTGGGTTTGCATCGATTCCTTGTTCGGAAACGAGAAAACCGAGCAGCTTCCCGCCAGGAACTCCGAATGTGCACTTGGATGGATTAAGCTTGATATCATACCTCCTGAGGTTGCAAATGTTTCAGCGAGGTCAGTCAGCAGGTCGGAACCTTTCCGCGACTTGACCACAATGTCATCCATGTATGCTTCCACATTCCGACTGATTTGAGTGAGCAAACACTTCTGAATCATCCTCATGAACGTGGCTCCGACATTCTTGAGGCCGAATGGCATGGTGACATAACAGAAGCACCCGAATGGGGTGATAAAAGCTGTTTTGATCTCATCAGGTCCAAACAGACGGATCTGATGGTACCCGGAATAGGCGTCCAAGAAAGAGAGTCGCTCGCATCCCGCAGTCGAGTCAACTATTTGGTCGATGCGGGGGAGAGGAAAATGATCTTTCGGGCAGGCCCGATTGATATGTTTAAAGTCAATGCACATGCGAAGTGACTTGTCCTTCTTGGGGACCATGACTACATTGGCGAGCCACTCGGAGTGGTAAATCTCTCGGATAAACTCGGCTGCCAAGAGCCGAGCCACCTCTTCGCCAATAGCCTTCATTTTCTGGACGGCGGTCCGTCGCAGATGTTCCTTGACAGGTTTTTCCTTTGAGTCGACTTGCAGACGGTGCTCAGCCAGCACCCTGGGTACACCTGGCATGTCAGAAGGTTTCCATGCAAAGATGTCCCAGTTCTCACGGAGGAACTGGATGAGCGCTTCTTCCTATTTGGGGTCGAGTGTTGTGGAGATATTAGTCGGAGCAGCGTTGGGGTCGGTCGGGTGGATGTGAACTGGTTTTGCCTCACCGGACGACTGAAACGCTGATTCCGTAGCGGGCTTCTTGGCTCGCAACAAATCACTCGGGTCTGCATTTCTCTGGTGTTCCTGCCACTCTTCTGCCACCATTTGAGCATCGGCAATCTTTGATCCTTTCTGGAAGCACTCTTCTGCCTTCTTGCGATTACCAGTAACAGTGATCACGCCTTTAGGGCTAGGCATCTTCAATTTGAGGTACACGTAACATGGTCGAGCCATAAAACGTGCATAAGCTAGCCTGCCCAAAATAGCGTGGTAGGCACTCTGGAAATCTACAACCTCAAATGTTAACTTTTCTTTGCGGAAGTTCTTGGAATCACCAAAAACCACATCGAGAGCAATCTGGCCGAGTGATGCGGCCTTCTTGCCAGGAATGACTCCATAGAAACTCATGTTGCTTGTGCTGAGTCTGGACATCGGAATGCCCATCCCTTTCAACGTCTCAGCATACAGTATATTCAAACTACTGCCGCCATCCATCAACACTTTAGTCAGTCGAGTGCCCTCGACGACTGGGTCGACCACCAGATCTTGCCTCCCAGGGGTGGCTATGTGCGTTGGGTGATCAGGCTGGTCGAATGTGATGGCCGTCTGAGACCACTTCAGATAATTGGGTGTCGCCGGAGCAACCATATTCACCTCTCGGTTTATAACTTTCAGTCGACTTTTGCTCTCAACGTCAGCAAAAATCACCAGAGTGGAATTGACCTGAGGGTATTCCTCGTCACTATCCCCCTTGTCCTCAACTTTGTCTGACTCCTTTTCCTTATCCTTGGATTGTTTCCCCTGGAAGTGCTGTATCAGAAGTCGACACTGTCGAGTGGTATGCTTCGGGTAAATGAAATTACCCTCTTCATCTTTCTTCGTGTGGATGTGACACGGCAAATCCATCACGTCATTTCCTTCTTTATCCTTCACTTTCTTGGGGTTCCAAGGTCCTTTGGGCTTTCCTTTGAACTTTCCCTGAGTCACGGCCAAGGTTTCTCCAGGAGCAGCTGGCTCGGCTTTCCGTTTTTGCTTCCGACTGGAGTTCCCTCCTCCGGTTTCCTGGGCGACTGACTTGTGCTTGCCGCTCTGGAGCTGATCCTCTTCCTCACCATTGGCATATTTTGTGGCTATCTCCATCATTCGACTCAGAGACATGTCTCCGGTTCGACCGAATTTCAGGCTTAGCTCTCTGTACTTAACGCCTTCCTTGAAGGCGCAGACTGCCTGGTGATCAGATACATTCTCTACTGTGTGATGCAATGTGATCCATCTCTGGATGTAATCTCTCAAAGTCTCATTCGACTTCTGCACACAAGATTGCAGCTCTGTCAGCCCTGCTGGTCGCTTGCATGTTCCTTTGAACGTTCTGACAAACACCCGGGAGAGGTCTTCCCCCGTGTAAATGTTGTTGGGTGTCAACTGATTCAGGAATGCCCTGGCTGATCCCTCCAACATAAGAGGCAGATGTTTCATGGCCACCTCGTCATTTTCGCCGCCGATCTGGACAACCACTCGGTAGTCCTCAAGCCAAGTATCGGGCTTAGACTCACCGTTGAACTTACTGACTCCAGTCACCAACCTGAAGTTGGGAGGAATCACTGCGGCTCTGATGGCTCTGCTGAAACACTCTGGTCCGGAGACATGCAATCGGCTGCTGGTGGGTACATCTCTGTCGTGACCCTCTCTGTGAGCTCTGTTCTGGTCGACCAGACCTTCAACGATGATGGATCTCGCATCAAATCCTGGTTCCCTGGGGTCGACTGGAATTCTTCGCCCGCCACTGTGCTGGCGTCTATCATCCTGCTGTCGAGGTACGTAGGATCCACCCCTAGGGGGAGGGGTGGGCACTCGACGTCGATCATCGCGATCGAATCGGTGATCATACTGCTCATGGTTCATGTACTGATCGTGCCGGTCTCCACGCTCTTCACGCCTCGGGGGCGATCTGGGGTTATGAGCCGACTGGACCGTATTCGCAGCCATGGATTTGCTGTGAATCCTGTTCCGCGACTGTGATACAGCTGAATTTTGATCTCCTGCTGCCCGGAGCAAATCTCTGATCTGCATCAAGCCACTGCCAGCCTTTGACTGGGAAGGCTGAATTGATTTTGCTATACGGGCTGCAGCTGCTAAATTCTGAATCGGAGTTCGATATACCTGAGCCGGAGGTGGAAAGAGCTGACGTCGACTGGAGTCCGAGACCCGTTGCCGCGCACGCTCGTCGAGTGCTCGCTGAAGGTTCTCCAGTCGAGTGCGCTCAGCCAGGTTGGCCAAGCGCGCGTCCTCTAAGGCGCGAGCCTCAGGGGTTTCTCCAACGATAGGAGTGTGAAGTGCATCCATGTTCCGGCGGCGAAGTTCTTCCCTCTGCAGCGAATTGAGGGGCTCGGGGAGGTATTCCTCGTGGGCGTGCGACGGATCGCCTCCGCCGTCGCCTCCCTCGGCACCGAGAAAGCCGGGGGACCGTGTGGTCTATTGACCATCAGGACCTCCGCTGCTGGATCACTGCTGTCGCACTCGGATGCAGTCTCTGCGGAGCCAGTCGACAGGTCAAACAGGCCGTAGAGAGATTCGCCGGGCTCGATTGCCGCGACTTGGGAGGTGGTCGACTGGCGAGCCACCACGTGCGTCACCCACCGCAGAAGCCTCCACCGACCGGAGCGCTTGCGCCGCGGGAAGCTGGGAGGGAGGATGACACAAAAACCGGTCGATACTGGTCGACGGTTGCCGCAGGAGGACGCCGCGGACGCACGCGCGAAAGTGCGTCGCTCCGCGGACTGGGAGCGCGTCGACGTCGAGCGGAGCCTCCTGAAGCCAGGCAGATTCGTCGGCGACGAATGTGAGCGCACCGAGACGGATCTCGCGGCCCTCAACCAAAACTCCGCCTGAAACCATGATGAAGGAGATCGGAAAAAATTGCAACTTCGCCAATAAGTCGCTAAGACACCTGCCCCATGGTGGGCGCCAACTGTCGTGGTTCTAAGTCTGACAGTAGTGTAGGGGGGTACTAAAGGAGAGGCAAGATCCTAGCTATGGAGTAGTTGTACACGCAAGGGTTTTACGAGTTCAGGCCCTTCTCGGAGGAAGTAACAGCCCTACGTCTCGGTGCCCGAAGGCGGTCGACTGGATTATATGTGTGTGAGTTACAGGGGTGCGAACCCTTCTGCCTGTGGAGGGGGGTGGCTTATATAGAGTGCGCCAGGACCCCAGCCAGCCCAAGTAGCGGAGGGTTCAATGTACATAAAGGCCTGGCGTTACTGGTAATGTCTTACATAAAGTGATATCATGGCCATAAAGACTACTTAATAACAGACCGTTTGGATGCAGAGTGACCCTGGATCTCCTGGTGGTCGAGTGAGTCTTCATGGTCGAGTGTCTTTGAGTCCGTCGAGTGGAATTCTTCCAGGTCGACTGAAAGACAGTTTCTTCTAGAGGTGTCCTTGGGGAGGGTTCCTTGGACAGGTCCATGACCCTACCCTAGGTACATGGCTTCATCAGGCATCGCCGTCTTCTGGGTCTCCCACTCCTTGGTTCCTCCTCCCACCGCCCGCGCCGCCGCCTCCCACTTGTCTCCAACCCCGCCTCCAGCAGATCTCGAACTTCCAGGCGCGGCCATCGACAGATCCGGCCGCTGCCACACCATATGGCGCGTCTGGTTGGGCGGTGGTGGCTTGCGCCCACCCCCGAACCCACCGTGGCCAGAGAAGTCACGCCGACCTCCAAATCTCCCCCCCCCCGCCTTGATCCCCCATCGCCTTGGGCGGATCGGCACAGATCTTCAAACCCCCAGTGATCTGAGCAAAGGAGCGGTCGTTGCCGCCAACCTTGCCGCGCCACCAGCCGAAGGAATCGCACGACGAAGGTGGAGAGGAAGAGGAAACCCTAGCTCTCTCCCATAGGTGCCCGAAGAGATGGGCGAGATGCGAGTCGGATCTGGTCAAAGTGGTGGTAGGTGGGGAATTGAGTGCGCTCCCCTCCCCTCGGTGTCCAATAAATATCTCCTCGCCATTGCCGCGGATGGGTCCCCCATGGCGGTGAGGCGGCCATGGATCTGATCCGGCAGCTCTCCCGGTGCCAGCTGTATCGCATCCAGCCATTGCATGTCGCTCCTCCGCGCGTTGCATGCAGGGCCCCGCATGCAGCGAGGGCATGCATGGCGATGAAACGAGGCGGTCAACCCTAGCTAGATGGCACAGGAAGGAGATCACCTGCCCGATCTCGATGCATTCTCCCTCGCGCATGTACCGCGTGTCGACCGTCACGCCCCGCTTGTCGATCAGAACCATCCGGAACGCGCCGTGGCGGAGATGGTTCTCGCTGTCGTCCGCGGTGAGCGTGCGCGCCGCGACGAGGTCGGGAACGAACGTGGTGTGCCATCGCGTGTCCGACATCGCCAACACCCCGGCTACATATTTCCAAGTGTTTGTAATGTGTGCCTTCACTTGAGCTAGACGGATAGAGCTCCAGGCCAGGAGAGAGTTACACGTAGCAATGGCCAGGGCCAAGGGCCTGATTAATTACTCGCATGATTGTCACCTTAACCGCCACCGGGTACGTACAAGATGGTCACGCGTTTGAGGTTGGGGGAGTGGTTTAGGGCGTCACTTTAGGAGAGGAAGGGAGGGCATCTTTAATTAATCAATTTGCTATATATCTCCTGGACATGGACATGGACAGCGCAAATGTGGCTCGTTTGTTTGAGCTAGCTAGCTAGTGTAGCAGTTGGTTCATTAGTTGAAAGGGACGGGATTACGAAATGGGATATGCATGACAACCAGCTCCAGTGGATTATGGTGACACGCTACAACACGTATAAACATGTAGAATATGCTGGGGCTTTTTTCTTTTTGCGGAAAAACTTTCAATCTATTCATCTTCAATCATGGCAGTACAACACAGGAATTATACTTCACTTTTGGGTTGCATAATTAATTATGAGATAATCTCGGGGCCAGGTGGCTGCCCTGTTGAGCGACTAATACAACTGGTCACTGTGCACCGATCAACTAATTGTTTCCCTTCCCTCTCTCAAAATTTAAAAAGAAAAACGAATTGTTCCCCTATAGTGATGTTGGCTCCATATATGCATGCATGGCTGAGATGAACAAAGCTTTATTTATTTATTTTGAGTTGGCATCCGGCCGGTTAACTGCATTCATGCATGCATGGTTACAGCGGTAGCAACAGGAGAGACAGGCAGCTGATGGTTTTGGGTTGCTGGTGCTGTCCTCTTTCCCTTGTCACATGTCGCGCGTGATTAGCTTAGCTTCAAATGAATGGCGTGGCCTGGGGACGTGCCTTGTCGATGCGTTGCGGTTGCAGCAGTGGAGCTCCATCGTGGCCGACCGACCCCGTGCCCCCTGCGGCTACGGTTTGTGAGCATGGATCAACCTAGTTCGGGGACGTATCGTACGTAGAACGCGGGAACTTGTAAGATTTATTTAGGGCAACTTCGATGCGCGACCTTAAACGGACGTCTGTTTTGTCTAAATTTTGTCCGTTTGGAGGTGGCAAACAGGCGGTGTCCGTCCGGATCCTAGGATGCGCCGGCCGTGCGTCCAACGCTCGACCGCGTCTCGCTTCGCCGGAGATCATTTACTCTAGAATTAAGCATAGCAAATAGTTCCACATCCGACATGGCCTTACGGCCCAGTCGAAATAAAAACAAATTTCCTTGCGGTCGTGGTGGAGACGCGGCCGGAGAGAGCACGTCGAGCTCCCCTCACAGGCAGCAAAGCAAGGTGTTGGTGGGCGGGCGCCCTGCGGCAATGCAGCGCCTGCCGAAAGGTGTTGGGGTCGACGGGCAGCGCCGGCGGCCGTAGCTTCTCTTCACCGGCAACAAAGAAGAACGAACACCGGCAAAAAGCTCTTCTGAAACGCGGGCGTGGCCCGACTATGGCGTGGCGTGGTCGTCGATCGGACGGCCTTGATGGAAGGCGACGCGGCCGGGAACGGGGGTGGCGGGGGACGAAGGGAGGGCGGGAAAGAGAAAAGGGGCGTCTGTGCCACCGACGAGCGGGCCATGGAGGACAAGGGCACACACCGCGCCCGCCCACGCGTGTCTGTTCGGCGCCTAAAGTTGGGCCGGGAACGGACCGAAAACTAACATTGGTCCGTTTGCTCCCGCGCGTTGGGCCGTGTTTTCTATCCATTTATCCCCAAACGGATACGGCACGACCATTTGGGGCCATGGTTTGAAGTTGCCCTTATTACGTACTACTAAACCCTGTCCGGCCGTGTGCATGGAGTCGCTGCAAGAGTTGGTGGATAGGTTAAAACTCTAGTCAAGTCACCATGCTACGCTCATGTGGGGCTCGTGCAGCACAGGTACGCGGATCCAACCAAAGTCTGGCTGGCTGGCTGGCTGGCTGGGTTGCCGTCAGCGTCTGATACGGGAGCAGATTTTGCTTGCTTGCTTTCCAGTCCAGTCCAGTCCCCAAAGCCAAGCAAAGGAATCACAACAATGGCAGAGCAAGAGTGCTTCTTCCTGCCTTTCTGCCGACCTCACCTCACCTGATCGACCAACCCTCCCTTCCCTTCCCTTTAAAACAAGCACAACGTTCTAGTTCTAGTTCTAGGCCAGCCACGCGATACGCAAACCAAACCGGGATGCAAACCCGATGCGGTACTATCTTCTTCATGTGATGCATACAAAAAGTCTGCACAATACGCATCCACTATTACTACTACTACTACTACCACCACCACCACCAATACAACACACCCAATACAAGAAACCAAACAATGAAAGCGCCGGCCCAACCGATTATCTACCGTCGCCAGAGATGTCCCCCTGCCCAACCACACACAGCCGGATGCCTGCCATCAACAAACACACACAGATTCGTGTTGCATTTATCTCCTCCTTTTCAATCCAGCCAAAGTCGGGGCATAGGATGATGATGCTTTACCAGGACGAGCAAGCGCCACAAAAGGAACCAAAAACCCGACTAAAACTTGCTCTGATACCTCATTTCAAACTCTATGTCAAGAAATATAATAGTGTTTACATCACTACTAATATTCCTGTTTCGCGATATATCCCTGTTGGACTACTCCCTCTGTAAAATTGTAATTCTTTACAGAAGGAGTACATAAGAGGTGGTAAAATGCAATCTAGACTACAGACTGTAAGCAAAACAAATACAGAAAAGATACTACTAACTGCCCCCAACAAGCAATGAAAGCACCGGAACGACTTGTTATCGTTGCCGCCATATCCCCACCAAACCAGACACAATTTGTTTTTAAAAAAACATTACACTTGCCTCACAGCACCAGCTGTCCTTTTCAT
>NC_041385.1:4446328-4487572 GCF_002162155.2 Triticum dicoccoides | reverse complement strand
AGCACGCAATAAGAAACAAAGACCAAATTAAAAACTTGTCAACATTCTGTTTACAACGTTCTTCTTCTCAATTCCGGTACAAAACAGTTCGTAAAATACAGCTAGAATGTATTGTATTGTAAAACAAAACCAGACATACACAATGGGTGATGAGATAAGAGCCCAACACTGCTCACCAGGCATGAGATTGATCCGCCTATACAACCACATCTCAGACTCGCGGTACAATCAAGATACACAAGTCAAATCTACACAGCAGTAGCAGCAGCCACCCCTGCTGGGCGGGGTGGGTAGGGTAGGACCAAGGGACAAGCCAAGTCGCGCTTATTTGCACAACGGGAGCAAGAGAGATGAGCCGGTGTATTATGTCGGATGGCCGGGGGCAATACCATCAGCCTCTTCCATATGAACCGCCTCCCCCACACTGAGGGTACGAGTCTTCCTGCCCACCACCCCTCCCATAGCCTCCCCTTCCACGCTGAGGGCTCGGGAAGACGGAAGGATTGGTGAGCAACAGTAGCTTCTTGGTAGCTGGGTAGCCAGCTAGGGTTCAAGAATGGAGAAGGGGTCGTTGGGACCAGGGATAGGGCAGGAGGAGGGAGGGACCCCTAGCTTAGCTAAGCTTGGCTTGGCTTGCCTTGTTGTGCTTGTGCTACTATTACCATTCATAATTAAGATGCTACAAGCTCCTAAATCATCGAGTTTATTGAATGCTCTCTCTCTCTCTCGCCATAGCTTTGCTTTGCCTTGTCATGGATCACATGTGTGCTCATTGGACGTTAGCAGTAAGATGTTGGTCTGGTTCATCATCAAACTGTAACAACAATGGTAAATTCCCTCCCGGTTCAAGTTGGAATTCAGAGACCGTGGAGTTACCCAAAACGACAATTTCTTTCTGTGGAGGTATAGATGCGGTGCATACCATATGACCATAGGCTGGACTATGCTGTGCCCGAGACACCGCAGCCTGTTCTAAATTTTAGTTTCGGGAATGTTTCAGCACCTAACGACATCATTGAATTTCAGTGGTTTCGGTTTGCATTTCGACCAAACAACTCAGACGTTCACTTGAAGCTCGTAGTCGATGGGAACGTCTCATCCGAATGAACATCCCCAGAAAGTCCGGAATAATTTCAGAAAAATGCGAGCATCAGTGTCAGGCCTAAAACATGAACCGTGGTGACCGGGGATATTAATGTCTTCCTAACCATCCAGCCACAAGTTGGTTCGCGCCACCAGGAAGTTGAGAGGGCCGTTTTTGTTTTTGTTTTTTATTTTTATATAGGACCGTCACGCGTTTGAGGCTGGGGGGAGTGGTTCAGGGCGTCACTTTAGGAGGGGATCTTTAATTAATTTGCCATCTCCTGGACATTGACAGCGCAATGTGGCTCGTTCGTTTGAGCTAGCTAGCTAGCTAGTGTAGCAGTTGGTTCATTACGTAGTTGGAAGGGATTAGTTTAGGAAATGGACATGGGGATGCATGCACGACAGCTCCAGTGGGCTATGGTGTCACGCTACACGTATAAACAAAGAAAATGCCGGGACTTGATACGTACACACGGATTCTCTCCTCTTGGCTTACATAATTTCGCGGCTAATTCATCTCGTACCGCAGACGTTGGCTCCATTTATATGCCTGCTTAAGATTGAACAAGCCAAACGAGCTTAAGATTGAACAAGACGGAGGTAATTAGCATTGAGAGGCCTGTAAACCGTATGTAATTGTCCGTGCGTTTAGAATTATCGGTAGCAACAGACGGAACAGACAGGGGGCGTTGCTGAGCTCAACAGCTGATGGTTTTTTGGGTTGCTGGTGTTGTCCTCTTTCCTTTGTCACATGTCACGCGTGATTAGATTAGATTAGATTAGATTAGCTGACTTTCCTTTCATGAATGGGGCTCCCGTCCGTGTCGATGCGTTGCGGTTGCAGCAGTGGAGCCCGATCGTGACCCGGCCGGTACGGTTTTGTGAGCGTGGATCAAGCCAGCTTGGGGACGGACGCACGTAGAGCGCGGCAACTTGTCGGTGCCCTTTTGCAAGATCGATTGATTTGTTGCTAATATAAACCCTGTCCGGTCCCTGTGCACGGGGTTGCTCCTGGCAAGAGTTGATGGGCAGGTTAAAACTCTCTATAGCCAAGGCACCATGCCATGCCCATGTGTAGCTCGCTCGTGCAGCACAAGTAGGCGAGTTGGATCCAACCAATGTATGGCTGGCCGGCCGGCTGGGCTGCCGTCAGCGTCTGATACGGGAGCAAATTTTGCTTGCTTGCTGCCCAGACCAGTCCAGACCAGTCCAGTCCAGTCATCACAACAAGAGCAGAGCGAGGCCAGCGCAGCACAGCAGGGGTAGAGCAAGAGTGAGCTGCATGTGTGCGCCCGCTCTCGTTTGCTTTGCTTTCTCCTGCCTTTTCTGCCGACCTTACCTGACCGACCAGCCCTCCCTTCCCTTTAAAACAAGCACCACCAGCACCAGCAGCTCCATTATAGGCCATGCACGCAACACGCAAACCTGGATGGAAACCACGTGCGGTCCAGTTTTCATCATCATACTCCACGAAACGGGTCAGAATCGACAAAAACCACGAGTGTTCGTGACCGACACGTAAACGCACCCGGGGTTCGTTAATCGTGCAAATCACTTCGGGACCCTAAAACAGCTAGTAATAGTTCACGAAACGGGTCAGAATCGGCCAAAACTATGAGTGTTGATGACCGACACGTAGACGCACCCCGGGGTTCATTAATCGTGAAAATCACTCCGGGACCCCCAAACAGTGAGTAATAGTCCATGAAACAGGTTAGAATCGGCCCAAACTGTGAGTGTTGATGACCAACGCGTAAACACATCCCGAGGTTCGTTAATCTTGGAAATCGCTTCAGGACCCCAAAACAGTTAGTAATAGTTCACGAAACGGGCTAGAATTGGCCAAAACTGGGAGTGTTGATGACCGACACGAAAACACACCCCAGGGTTCGTTAATCATGAAAATCACTCCGGAACTCCAAAACAGTGAGTAATAGTTCACGAAACGGGCTAAAATCGGCCCAAACTGCGATTGTTAATGACCGACACGTAAACGCACCTTGGGGTTCAACAACCATGAAAATCGCTTCAGGAACCCCAAAACAGTGAGTAATAGTCGATGAAATGGCTCAGAATGGACAAAAACCGCGAGTGTTGATAACCGACAGGTAAACGCAGTTAATCACGGAAATCACTCCGGGACCGCCAAACAGTGAGTAATAGTCCATGAAACGGGTCAGAATCGGCCAAAACTTTGAGTGTTGATGACCGACACGTGAGTGCACCTTGGGGTTCTGTTGGAAATATGCCCTAGAGGCAATAACAAAATGGTTATTATTGTATTTCCTTGTTCATGATAATTGTCTATTGTTCATGCTATAATTGTATTAACTAGAAACCGTAATACATGTGTGAATACATAGACCACAACATGTCCCTAGTGAGCCTCTAGTTGACTAGCTCGTTGATCAATAGATGGTTATGGTTTCCTGACCATGGACATAGGATGTCATTGATAACGGGATCACATCATTAGGAGAATGATGTGATGGACAAGACCCAATCCTAAGCATAGCACAAGATCGTGTAGTTCGTTTGCTAAGAGCTTTTTGAAGGAAATATGCCCTAGAGGCAATAATAAAGTTATTATTTATTTCCTTATATCATGATAAATGTTTATTATTCATGCTAGAATTGTATTAACCGGAAACATAATACAAGTGTGAATATATAGACAAACAGAGTGTCACTAGTATGCCTCTACTTGACTAGCTTGTTAATCAAAGATGGTTATGTTTCCTAACCATAGACAAAAGAGTTGTTATTTGATTAACGGGATCACATCATTAGTTGAATGATCTGATTGACATGACCCATTCCATTAGCTTAGCACCCGATCGTTTAGTATGTTGCTATTGCTTTCTTCATGACTTATACATGTTCCTATGACTATGAGATTATGCAACTCCCGTTTACCGGAGGAACACTTTGTGTGCTACCAAACGTCACAACGTAACTGGGTGATTATAAAGGTGCTCTACAGGTGTCTCCAAAGGTACTTGTTGGGTTGGCGTATTTCGAGATTAGGATTTGTCACTCCGAATGTCGGAGAGGTATCTCTGCGCCCTCTCGGTAATGCACATCACATAAGCCTTGCAAGCAATGCAACTAATGAGTTAGTTGCGAGATGATGTATTACGGAACGAGTAAAGAGACTTGCCGGTAACGAGATTGAACTAGGTATTGAATACCGACGATCGAATCTCGGGCAAGTAACATACCGATGACAAAGGGAACAACGTATGTTGTTATGCGGTCTGACCGATAAAGATCTTCGTAGAATATGTAGGAACCAATATGAGTATCCAGGTTTCGCTATTGGTTATTGACCGGAGACGTGTCTCGGTCATGTCTACATTGTTCTCGAACCGTAGGGTCCGCACGCTTAAGGTTTCGATGACAGTTATATTATGAGTTTATGAGTTTTGATGTACCGAAGGAGTTCAGAGTCCCGGATGAGATCGGGGACATGACAAGGTGTCTCCGAGACGTAAAGATCGATATATTGGACGACTATATTCGGACATCGGAAAGGTTCCGAGTGGTTCGGGTATTTTTCGGAGTACCGGGGAGTTACGGGAATACGGGGGAGAAGTATTGGGCCTTATTGGGCCATACGGGAAAGAGAGAGGGGCTGCCTAGGGCAGGCCGCGCGCCACCCAAGGCCTAGTCCGAATTGGACTAGGGGGAGGGGCTGCGCCCCCTCCTTCCTTCCCTTCTCTTTTCCCCTTCCTTGTCTCCTACTCCTACTACATGGAAGGACTCCTAGTTGGACGAGGAAAAGGGGAATCCTACTCCCGGTGGGAGTAGGACTCCCTAGGGCGTGCCATAGAGAGGGCCGGCCCTCCCCTCCTCCACTCCTTTATATACGGGAGTAGGGGGCACCCCATGGACACACAAGTTGATCTTCGTGATTGTTCCTTAGCCGTGTGCGGTGCCCCCTCCACCATATACCACCTCGGTCATATCGTCGCGGAGTTTAGGCGAAGCCCTGCGCCGGTAGAACATCATCATCGTCACCACGCTGTCGTGCTGACGGAACTCATCCCCGACGCTTTGCTGGATTGGAGCCCGGGGAACGTCATCGAGCTGAACGTGTGCTGAACACGGAGGTGCTGTACGTTCGGTGCTTGGATCGGTCGGATCGTGAAGACGCACGACTACATCAACCGCGTTGTCATAACGCTTCCGCTTACGGTCTACGAGGGTACGTGGACAACACTCTCCCCTCTCGTTGCTATACCATCACCATGATCTTGCGTGTGCGTAGGATTTTTTTTGAAATTACTACGTTCCCCAACAGTGGCATCCGAGCCTAGGTTTTATGGTTTGATGTTATATGCACGAGTAGAACACAAGTGAGTTGTGGGCGATATAAGTCATACTGCTTACCAGCATGTCATACTTTGGTTCGGTGGTATTGTTGGATGAAGCGGCCCGGACCGACATTACGCGTACGCTTACGCGAGACTGGTTCTACCGCCGTGCTTTGCACACAGGTGGCTAGCGGGTGTCAGTTTCTCCAACTTTAGTTGAACCGAGTGTGGCTACGCCCGGTCCTTGCGAAGGTTAAAACAGCACTAACTTGACGAACTATCGTTATGGTTTTGATGCGTAGGTAAGAACGGTTCTTGCTCAGCCCGTAGCAGCCACGTAAAATTTGCAACAACAAAGTAGAGGACGTCTAACTTGTTTTTGCAGGGCATGTTGTGATGTGATATGGTCAAGACGTGATGCTATATTTTATTGTATGAGATGATCATGTTTCATAACCGAAGTTATCGCCAACTGGCAGGAGCCATATGGTTGTCGCTTTATTGTATGAAATGCAAACGCCCTGTAATTGCTTTACTTTATCACTAAGCGGTAGCGATAGTCGTAGAAGCAATAGATGGTGTAACGACAACGATGCTACGATGGAGATCAAGGTGTCACGCCGGTGACGATGGTGATCACGACGGTGCTTCGAAGATGGAGATCACAAGCACAAGATGATGATGGCCATATCCTATCACTTATATTGATTGCATGTGATGTTTATCCTTTATGCATCTTATCTTGCTTTGATTGACGGTAGCATTTTAACATGATCTCTCACTAATTATCAAGAAGTGTTCTCCCTGAGTATGCACCGTTGCGAAAGTTCTTCGTGCTGAGACACCACGTGATGATCGGGTGTGATAGGCTCTACGTTCAAATACAACGGGTGCAAAACAGTTGCACACGCGGAATACTCGGGTTAAACTTGACGAGCCTATCATATACATATATGGCCTCGGAACACGGAGACCGAAAGGTCGAGCGTGAATCATATAGTAGGTATGATCAACATATTGATGTTCACCGTTGAAACTACTCCATCTCACGTGATGATCGGACATGGTTTAGTTGATATGGATCACGTGATCACTTAGAGGATTAGAGGGATGTCTATCTAAGTGGGAGTTCTTAAGTAATATGATTAATTGAACTTTAATTTATCATGAACTTAGTCCTGGTAGTATTTTGCAAATTACGTTGTAGATCAATAGCTTGCGTTGTTGCTTTCATATGTTTATTTTGATATGTTCCTAGAGAAAATTGTGTTGAAAGATGTTAGTAGCAATGATGCGGATTAGATCCGTGATCTGAGGTTTATCCTCATTGCTGCATAGAAGAATTATGTCCTTAATGCACCGCTAGGTGACAGACCTATTGCAGGAGCAGATGCAGATGTTATGAACGTTTGGCTAGCTCAATATGATGACTACTTGATAGTTTAGTGCACCATGCTTAACGGCTTAGAATCGGGACTTCAAAGATGTTTTGAACATCATGGACCATATGAGATGTTCCAGGAATTGAAGTTAATATTTCACGCAAATACCCGAGTTGAGAGATATGAAGTCTGCAAAAAGTTCTATTGCTAAAAGATGGAGGAGAATCGCTCAACTAGTGAGCATGTGCTCAGATTGTCTGAGTACTTCAATCGCTTGAATCAAGTGGGAGTTAATCTTCCAGATAAGATAGTGATTGACAGAATTCTCTAGTCACCATCGCCAAGTTAGTAGAACTTCGTGATGAACTATAGTATGCAAGGGATGATGAAAATGATTCCCGAGTTTTTCATGATGATGAAATCGATGAAGGTAGAAATCAAGAAAGAACATCAAGTGTTGATGGTTAACAAGACCACTAGTTTCAAGAAAAGGGCAAAGGGATAGAAGGGAACTTCAAGAAGAACGGCAAGCAAGTTGCTGCTCAAGTGAAGAAGCCCAAGTCTGGACCTAAGCCTGAGACTAAGTGCTTCTACTGCAAAGGGACTGGTCACTGGAAGCAGAACTACCCCAAGTATTTGGCGGATAAGAAGGATGGCAAAGTGAACAAAGGTATATTTGATATACATGTTATTGATGTGTACTTTACTAGTGTTTATAGCAACCCCTCGGTACTTGGTACTGGTTCAGTTGCTAAGAGTAGTAACTCGAAACGGGAGTTGCAGAATAAACAGAAACTAGTTAAGGGTGAAGTGACGATGTGTGTTGAAAGTAGTTTCAAGATTGATATGATCATCATCGCACACTCCCTATACTTTCGGGATTAGTGTTGAACCTAAATAAATGTTATTTGGTGTTTGCGTTGAGCATGAATATGATTTGATCGTGTTTATTGCAATACGGTTATTCATTTAAGTAAGAGAATAAACTGTTGTTCTGTATACATGAATAAAACCTTATATGGTTACACACCCAATGAAAATGGTTCATTGGATCTCGATCGTAGTGATACACATATTCATAATATTGAAACCAAAAGATGCAAAGTTAATAATGATAGTGCAACTTATTTGTGGCACTGCCGTTTAGGTCATATTGGTGTAAAGCGCATGAAGAAACTCCATGTTGATGGGATTTTGGAATCACTTGATTATGAATCACTTGATGCTTGCGAACCATGCCTCATGGGCAAGATGACTAAGACTCCGTTCTCTGGAACAGTGGAGCGAGCAACTGACTTATTGGGAATAATACATACTGATGTATGCGATCCGATGAGTGTTAAGGCTCGCGGCAGGTATCGTTATTTTCTGACCTTCACAGATGATTTGAGCAGATATGGGTATATCTACTTGATGAAACATAAGTCTGAAACATTTGAAAAGTTCAAAGAATTTCAGAGTGAAGTGGAAAATCATCGTGACAAGAAAATAAGGTTTCTACGATCTGATCACGGAGACAAATATTTGAGTTACGAGTTTGGTCTTCAATTAAAACAATGTGGAATAGTTTCACAAATTCATGCCACCTGGAACACCACATCATAATGGTGTGTCCGAACGTCATAACCGTACTTTATTGGATATAGTACAATCTATGATGTTTCTTACCGATTTACCAATATCGTTTTGGGATCATGCATTAGAGACAGCTGCATTCACGTTAAATAGGGCACCATCTAAATCCATTGAGACGACACTATATGAACTATGGTTTAGCAAGAAACCAAAGTTGTCGTTTCTTAAAGTTTGGGGTTGTGATGCTTATGTGAAAAAGTTTCATCCAGATAAGCTCAAACCCAAATCGAAGAAATGCGTCCTCATAGGATACCCAAAGGAGACTGTTGGGTACACCTTCTATCACAGATCCGAAGACAAGACATTCGTTGCTGAGAATGGATCCTTTCCAGAGAAGGAGCTTCTCTCGAAAGAAGTGAGTGGGAGGAAAGTAGAACTTGATAAGGTAATTGTACCTTCTCCCTTATTGGAAAGTAGTTCATCAGAGAAATCTGTTCCTGTGACTACTACACCAATTAGTGAGGAAGCTAATGATGATGATCATGTAACTTCAGATCAAGTTACTACCGAACCTCGTAGGTCAACCAGAGTGAGATCCGCACCAGAGTGGTACGGTAATCCCATTCTGGAGGTCATGTTACTTGACCATGACGAACCTACGAACTATGAGGAAGCGATGATGAGCCCAGATTCCACAAAATGGTTTGAGGCCATAAAATCTGAGATATGATCCATGTATGAGAACAACGTATGGACTTTGATTGACTTGCTCGATGATCAGCAAGCCATGTTAAATAAATGGATCTTCAAGAGGAAGACGGACACTGATAGTAGTGTTACTATCTACTAAGCTCGACTTGTTGCGAAAGAATTTCAACAAGTTCATGGTGTTGAAATCGATGCTTAAGTCTGTCTGAATCATGTTAGCAATTGCCACATTTTATGAAATCTGGCAAATGGATGTCAAAACTGCATTCCTTAATGGTTTTCTTAAAGGAGAGTTGTATATGATACAACCAGAAGTTTTTGTCGATCCAAAAGGTGCTAACAAAATGTGCAAGCTCCAGCGATCCATCAATGGACTGGTACAAGCATCTCAGAGTTGGAATATACGCTTTGATAAGTTGATCAAAGCATATAGTTTTGTACAGACTTACGGTGAAGCCTGTATTTACTAGAAAGTGAGTGGGAGCACTACAACATTTATGATAAGTATATGTGAATGACATATTGTAGATCGGAAATAATGTAGAATTATTCTGCAAAGCATAAAGGAGTGTTTGAAAGGAGTTTTTCAAAGAAAGACCTCGGTGAAGCTGCTTAGATATTGAGCATCAAGATCTATACAGATAGATCAAGACGCTTGATAAGTTTTTTCAATGAGTACATACCTTGACAAGATTTTGAAGTAGTTCAAAATGGAACAGTCAAAGAAAGAGTTCTTGCCTGTGTTACAAGGTGTGAAATTGAGTAAGACTCAAAACCCGACCACGGCAGAAGATAGAAAGAGAATGAAAGTCATTCCCTATGCCTTGGCCATAGGTTCTATAAAGTATGCCATGCTGTGTACCAGATCTATTGTATACCCTACATTGAGTTTGGCAAGGGAGTACAATAGTGATCTAGGAGTAGATCACTGGACAACGGTCAAAATTATCCTTAGTGGAATAAGGATATGTTTCTCGATTATGGAAGTGACAAAAGGTTCGTCGTAAAGGGTTGCGTCGATGCAAGTTTTGACACCGATCTGGATGACTCTAAGTCTCGATCTAGATACATATTGAAAGTGGGAGCAATTAGCTAGAATAGCTCCGTGCAGAGCATTGTAGACATAGAAAATTGCAAAATACATAACAGATCTGAATGTGAAAGACCCGTTGACTAAGATTCTCTCACAAGCAAAACATGATCACACCTTAGCACTCTTTGGGTGTTAATCACATAGCGATGTGAACTAGATTACTGAACCTAGTAAACCCTTTGGGAGTTGGTCACATGGCGATGTGAACTATGGGTGTTAATCACATGATGATGTGAACTATCGATGTTAATCACATGGTGATGTGATCTAGATTATTGACTCTAGTGCAAGTGGGAGACTGAAGGAAATATGCCCTAGAGGCAATAATAAAGTTATTATTTATTTCCTTATATCATGATAAATGTTTATTATTCATGCTAGAATTGTATCAACCGGAAACATAATACATGTGTGAATATATAGACAAACAGAGTGTCACTAGTATGGCTCTACTTGACTAGCTTGTTAATCAAAGATGGTTATGTTTCCTAACCATAGACAAAAGAGTTGTTATTTGACTAACGGGATCACATCATTAGTTGAATGATCTGATTGACATGACCCATTCCGTTAGCTTAGCACTTGATCGTTTAGTATGTTGCTATTGCTTTCTTCATGACTTATACATGTTCCTATGACTATGAGATTATGCAACTCCCGTTTACCGGAGGAACACTTTGTGTGCTACCAAACGTCACAACGTAACTGGGTGATTATAAAGGTGCTCTACAGGTGTCTCCAAAGGTACTTGTTGGGTTGG
This sequence comes from Triticum dicoccoides, assembly GCF_002162155.2. Classification (NCBI taxonomy): domain Eukaryota; kingdom Viridiplantae; phylum Streptophyta; class Magnoliopsida; order Poales; family Poaceae; genus Triticum; species Triticum dicoccoides. The sequence continues at coordinate 4,476,652 of NC_041385.1, read as the reverse complement.
CGTATTTCGAGATTAGGATTTGTCACTCCGAATGTCGGAGAGGTATCTCTGCGCCCTCTCGGTAATGCACATCACATAAGCCTTGCAAGCAATGCAACTAATGAGTTAGTTGCGAGATGATGTATTACGGAACGAGTAAAGAGACTTGCCGGTAACGAGATTGAACTAGGTATTGAATACCGACGATCGAATCTCGGGCAAGTAACATACCGATGACAAAGGGAACAACGTATGTTGTTATGCGGTCTGACCGATAAAGATCTTCGTAGAATATGTAGGAACCAATATGAGTATCCAGGTTTCGCTATTGGTTATTGACCGGAGACGTGTCTCGGTCATGTCTACATTGTTCTCGAACCGTAGGGTCCGCACGCTTAAGGTTTCGATGACAGTTATATTATGAGTTTATGAGTTTTGATGTACCGAAGGAGTTCAGAGTCCCGGATGAGATCGGGGACATGACAAGGAGTCTCCGAGACGTAAAGATCGATATATTGGACGACTATATTCGGACATCGGAAAGGTTCCGAGTGGTTCGGGTATTTTTTGGAGTACCGGGGAGTTACGGGAATACGGGGGAGAAGTATTGGGCCTTATTGGGCCATACGGGAAAGAGAGAGGGGCTGCCTAGGGCAGGCCGCGCGCCCCCCAAGGCCTAGTCCGAATTGGACTAGGGGGAGGGGCTGCGCTGTTGGGGAACGTTAAAGAAAATTAAAATTTTTCCTATGGTTTCACCAAGATCCATCTATGAGTTCATCTAAGCAACGAGTCTAGGGAGAGAGTTTGCATCTACATACCACTTGTAGATCGCGTGCGGAAGCTTGCAAGGTGATGATGTAGTCGTACTCGACGTGATCCAAATCACCGATGACCAGCGCCGAACGTATGGCACCTCCGCGTTCAACACACGTACGGGACGGGAGACGTCTCCTCCTTCTTGATCCAGCAAGGGGGAAGGAGAGGTTGATGAAGATCCAGCAGCACGACGGTGTGGTGGTGGATGCAGGGCGTCACAGCAGCAGGGCTTCGCCGAGACTACGAGGGAGAGACGTAACGGGGGAAGGTGGAGGCGCCAGGGGCTGGTGTATGAATTCCCTCCTCTCCCCCACTATATATAGGGGTGCTAGGGGGGGGGGGCGCCGGCCCTAGTAGATGAGATCTACTAGGGGGGGCGGCGGCCTAGGGGAGGTTTACCTCCCCCCCAAGGCACCTAGGGGTGCCTTCCACCACTAGGACTCCTCCTAGGGGGAAACCCTAGGCGCATGGGCCTATAGGGGCTGGTGCCCTTGGCCCATGATGGCCAAGGCGCACCCCCTACAGCCCATGTGGCCCCCCGGGACAGGTGGCCCCACCCGGTGGACCCCCGGGACCCTTCCGGTGGTCCCGGTACAATACCGATAACCCCGAAACTTGTCCCGATGCCCGAAACAGCACTTCCTATATATAATTCTTTACCTCCGGACCATTCCGGAACTCCTCGTGACGTCCGGGATCTCATCCGGGACTCCGAACAACATTCGGGTTTCTGCATATACATATCTTCATAACCCTAGCGTCACCGAACCTTAAGTGTGTAGACCCTACGGGTTCGGGAGACATGCAGACATGACCGAGACACTCTCAGTCAATAACCATCAGCGGGATCTGGATACCCATGATGGCTCCCACATGCTCCTCGATGTTTTCATCGGATGAACCACTATGTCGAGGATTCGATCAAACCCTGTATGCAATTCCCTTTGTCAATCGGTACGTTACTTGCCCGAGACTCGATCGTCGGTATCCCAATACCTTGTTCAGTCTCGTTACCGGCAAGTCACTTTACTCGTACCGTAATGCATGATCCCGTGTCCAACACCTTGGTCACATTGAGCTCATTATGATGATGCATTACCGAGTGGGCCCAGAGATATCTCTCCGTCATACGGAGTGACAAATCCCAGTCTCGATCCGTGTCAACCCAACAGCTACTTTCGGAGATACCTGTAATGCACCTTTATAGTCACCCAGTTACGTTGTGACGTTTGATACACCCAAGGCACTCTTACGGTATCCGGGAGTTACACGATCTCATGGTCGAAGGAAGAGATACTTGACACTTGCAAAGCTCTAGCAAAACGAACTACACGATCTTTTATGCTATGCTTAGGATTGGGTTTTGTCCATCACATCATTCTCCTAATGATGTGATCCCGTTATCAACGACATCCAATGTCCATAGTCAGGAAACCATGACTATCTGTTGATCACAACGAGCTGGTCAACTAGAGGCTTACCAGGGACATAGTGTGGTCTAAGTATTCACACGTGTATTACGATTTCCGGATAATACAGTTATAGCATGAATAAAAGACAATTATCATGAACAATGAAATATAATAATACTTTTATTATTGCCTCTAGGGCATATTTCCAACAGTCTCCCACTTGCACTAGAGTCACCAATCTAGTTACATTGTGATGAATCGAACACCCATAGAGTTCTGGTGTTGATCATGTTTTGCACGCGAGAGAGGTTTAGTCAGCGGATCTGCGACATTCAGATCCGTGTGCACTTTGCAAATCTCTATGTCTCCATCTTGAACATTTTCACGGATGGAGTTGAAACGACGCTTGATGTGCCTGGTCTTCTTGTGAAACCTGGGCTCCTTTGCGAGGGCAATAGCTCCAGTGTTGTCACAGAAGAGTTTGATTGGCCCCGACGCATTGGGTATGACTCCTAGGTCGGTGATGAACTCCTTCACCCAAATCGCTTCATGTGCTGCCTCCGAGGCTGCCATGTACTCCGCTTCACACGTAGATCCCGCCACGATGCTCTGCTTGCAGCTGCACCACCTTACTGCTCCACCATTCAACATATACACGTATCCGGTTTGTGACTTAGAGTCATCCAGATCTGAGTCGAAGCTAGCATCGACGTAACCCTTTACGACGAGCTCTTCGTCTCCTCCATAAATGAGAAACATGTCCTTTGTCCTTTTCAGGTACTTCAGGATATTCTTGACCGCTGTCCAGTGTTCCTTGCCGGGATTACTTTGGTATCTTGCTACCAAACTTACGGCAAGGTTTACATCGGGTCTGGTACACAGCATGGCATACATAATAGATCCTATGGCTGAAGCATAGGGGATGACACTCATCTCTTCTTTATCTTTTGCCGTGGTCGGTGACTGAGCTGAGCTCAGTCTCATACCTTGTAACATAGGCAAGAACCCCTTCTTGGACTGATCCATTCTGAATCTCTTCAAAATCTTATCAAGGTATGTACTTTGTGAAAGACCTATGAGGCGTCTCGATCTATCTCTATAGATCTTGATGCCTAATATATAAGCAGCTTCTCCAAGGTCCTTCATTGAAAAACACTTATTCAAGTAGGCCTTAATGCTGTCCAGAAATTCTATATTATTTCCCATCTGGAGTATGTCATCTACATATAATATGAGAAATGCTACAGAGCTCCCACTCACTTTCTTGTAAACGCAGGCTTCTCCATAAGTCTGCATAAACCCAAACGCTTTGATCATCTCATCAAAGCGAATGTTCCAACTCCGAGATGCTTGCACCAGTCCATAAATGGATCGCTGGAGCTTGCATACTTTGTTAGCGTTCCGAGGATCGACAAAACCTTCCGGCTGCATCATATACAGTTCTTCCTTAAGATGCCCGTTAAGGAATGCTGTTTTGACGTCCATCTGCCATATCTCATAATCATAGTATGCGGCAATTGCTAACATGATTCAGACGGACTTTAGCTTCGCTACGGGAGAGAATGTCTCGTCGTAGTCAATCCCTTGAACCTGTCGATAACCCTTAGCGACAAGTCGAGCTTTATAGATGGTAACATTACCATCCGCGTCCGTCTTCTTCTTAAAGATCCATTTGTTTTCTATCGCTCGCCGATCATCGGGCGAGTCTGTCAAAGTCCATACTTTGTTTTCATACATGGATTCTATCTCGGATTTCATGGCTTCAAGCCATTTGTTGGAATCCGGGCCCGCCATTGCTTCTTCATAGTTCGAAGGTTCATTGTTGTCCAACAACATGATTTCCAGGACAGGGTTGCCGTACCACTCTGGTGCGGAACGTGTCCTTGTGGACCTACGAAGTTCAGCAGTAACTTGATCCGAAGTACCTTGATCTTTATCATGGTTTTCCTCTTCAGTTGGTGTGGGCATCACAGGAACGGTTTCCTGTACTGCGTCACTATCCCGCTCAAGAGGTAGTACTTCATCGAGTTCTACTTTCCTCCCACTTACTTCTTTCGAGAGAAACTCTTTTTCCAGAAAGCATCCGTTCTTGGCAACAAAGATCTTGCCTTCGGATCTTAAGTAGAAGGTATACCCTACAGTTTCCTTAGGGTATCCTATGAATACGCATTTCTCCGACTTGGGTTCGAGCTTTTCAGGTTGAAGTTTCTTGACATAAGCTTCGCATCCCCAAACTTTTAGAAACGACAACTTAGGTTTCTTTCCAAACCATAATTCATACGGTGTCGTCTCAACGGATTTAGACGGTGCCCTATTTAAAGTGAATGTAGCTGTCTCTAGAGCGTATCCCCAAAATGATAGCGGTAAATCGGTAAGAGACATCATAGACCGCACCATATCCAATAGAGTGCGATTACGACGTTCGGACACACCATTTCGCTGAGGTGTTCCAGGTGGCGTGAGCTGTGAAACGATTCCACATTTCTTTAAGTGTGTACCAAAATCGTGACTTAAGTATTCTCCTCCACGATCTGATCGTAAGATTTTTATCTTTCGGTCACGTTGATTCTCCACCTCATTCTGAAATTCCTTGAACTTTTCAAAGGTCTCAGACTTGTGTTTCATTAAGTAGACATACCCATATCTACTCAAGTCATCTGTGAGAGTGAGAACATAACGATATCCTCCGCGAGCCTCAACGCTCATTGGACCGCACACATCGGTATGTATGATTTCCAACAAGTTGGTTGCTCGCTCCATTGTTCCGGAGAACGGAGTCTTGGTCATTTTGCCCAAGAGGCATGGTTCGCACGTGTCAAACGATTCATAATCAAGAGACTCTAAAAGTCCATCGGCATGGAGCTTCTTCATGCGCTTGACACCAATGTGACCAAGGCGGCAGTGCCACAAGTATGTGGGACTATCGTTATCAACTTTAAATCTTTTGGCATCTACACTATGAACATGTGTAATATTACGCTCGAGATTCATTAAGAATAAACCATTGACCATCGGAGCATGACCATAAAACATATCTCTCATATAAATCGAACAACCATTATTCTCAGACTTAAATGAGTAGCCATCTCGTATTAAACGAGATCCAGATACAATGTTCATGCTCAAACTTGGCACTAAATAACAATTATTGAGGTTCAAAACTAATCCCGTAGGTAAATGTAGAGGCAGCGTGCCGACGGCGATCACATCGACTCTGGAACCATTCCCGACGCGCATCGTCACCTCGTCCTTCGCCAGTCTCCGTTTATTCCGCAGCTCCTGCTGTGAGTTACAAATATGAGCAACGGCACCGGTATCAAATACCCAGGAGTTACTACAATTACTGGTAAGGTACACATTAATCACATGTATATCAAATATACCTTTGGTGTTGCCGGCCTTCTTATCCGCTAAGTATTTGGGGCAGTTCCGCTTCCAGTGACCCTTCCCCTTGCAATAAAAGCACTCAGTCTCAGGCTTGGGTCCATTCTTTGACTTCTTCCCGGTAACTGGCTTACCAGGCGCGGCAACATCTTTGCCGTCCTTCTTGAAGTTCTTCTTACCCTTGCCCTTCTTGAACTTAGTGGTCTTATTGACCATCAACACTTGATGTTCTTTCTTGATTTCAGCCTCTGCTGACTTCAGCATCGAGAACACTTCAGGAATGGTCTTTTCCATTCCCTGCATGTTGTAGTTCATCACAAAGCTCTTGTAGCTTGGTGGGAGCGACTGGAGGATTCTGTCAATGACCGCCTCATCTGGGAGGTTAATGTTCAGCTGGGTCATACGGTTGTGCATCCCAGACATCTTCAGGATGTGCTCACTGACAGAACTGTTCTCCTCCATCTTACAACTGTAGAACTTGTCGGAGACATCATATCTCTCGACCCGGGCATGAGCTTGAAAAACTAGTTTCAGCTCTTCGAACATCTCATATGCTCCGTGATGCTCAAAACGTTTTTGGAGCCCCGGTTCTAAGCTGTAAAGCATGCCGCACTGAACGAGGGAGTAATCATCAGCGCGAGACTGCCAAGCATTCATAATGTCTTGGTTCTCTGGGACGGGAGCGTCACCTAGCGGTCCTTCTAGGACACATTGTTTCCTGGCAGCTATGAGGATGATCCTCAGGTTCCGGACCCAGTCCGTATAGTTGCTGCCATCATCTTTCAGCTTGGTTTTCTCTAGGAACGCGTTGAAGTTCATGTTGACATTAGCGTTGGCCATTGATCTACAAGACATATTTGCAAAGGTTTTAGACTAAGTTCATGATAATAAAGTTCTAATCAAATTATGAACTCCCACTTAGATTAGACATCCCTTTAGTCATCTAAGTGTTACACGATCCGAGTCGACTAGCCCGTGTCCGATCATCACGTGAGACGGACTAGTCATCGTCGGTGAACATTTTCATGTTGATCGTATCTTCCATACGACTCGTGTTCGACCTTTCGGTCTCCGTGTTCCGAGGCCATGTCTGCACATGCTAGGCTCGTCAAGTTAACCCTAAGTGTTTTTGCTGTGTAAAACTGTCTTACACCCGTTGTATGTGAACGTAAGAATCCATCACACCCGATCATCACGTGGTGCTTAGAAACGACGAACTGTAGCAACGGTGCACAGTTAGGGGAGAACACTTCTTGAAATTTTATAAGGGATCATCTTATTTACTACCGTCGTCCTAAGTAAACAAGATGCATAATACATAATAAACATCACATGCAATTATATAGTTGTGACATGATATGGCCAATATCATATAGCTCCATTGATCTTCATCTTCGGGGCTCCATGATCATCTTGTCACCGGCTTGACACCATGATCTCCATCATCATGATCTCCATCATCGTGTCTTCATGAAGTTGTCACGCCAACGACTACTTCTACTTATATGACTAACGTTTAGCAATAAAGTAAAGTAGTTTACATGACGTTATTCAATGACACGCAGGTCATACAAAAAATAATGACAACTCCTATGGCTCCTGCCGGTTTTCATACTCATCGACATGCAAGTCGTGAATCCTATTACAAAGAACATGATCTCATACATCACAATTCATCATTCATCACAACTTCTGGCCATATCACATCACATGATCAGTCGCTGCAAAAACAAGTTAGACGTCCTCTAATTGTTGTTGCATCTTTTACGTGGCTGCAATTGGGTTCTAGCAAGAACGTTTTCTTACCTACGAATCACCACAACGTGATTTTGTCAACTTCTATTTACCCTTCATAAGGGCCCTGTTCATCGATTCCGCTCCAACTAAGGTGGGAGAGACAGACACCCGCCAGCCACCTTATGCAACTTGTGCATGTCAGTCGGTGGAACCGGTCTCACGTAAGTGTACGTGTAAGGTTGGTCCGGGCCGCTTCATCCCACAATACCATTGAGCAAGAAAAGACTAGTAGAGGCAAGTAAGATGACAAAATCCACGCCCACAACAAAGTTGTGTTCTACTCGTGCAAAGAGAACTACGCATAGACCTAGCTCATGATGCCACTGTTGGGGAATGTTGCAGAAAATTAAAATTTTTCCTACGGTTTCACCAAGATCCATCTATGAGTTCATCTAAGCAACGAGTCTAGGGAGAGAGTTTGCATCTACATACCACTTGTAGATCGCGTGCGGAAGCTTGCAAGGTGATGATGTAGTCGTACTCGACGTGATCCAAATCACCGATGACCAGCGCCGAACGGACGACACCTCCGCGTTCAACACACGTATGGGACGGGAGACGTCTCCTCCTTCTTGATCCAGCAAGGGGGAAGGAGAGGTTGATGAAGATCCAGCAGCACGACGGCGTGGTGGTGGATGCAGGGCGTCACAGCAGCAGGGCTTCGCCGAGACTACGAGGGAGAGACGTAACGGGGGAAGGTGGAGGCGCCAGGGGCTGGTGTATGAAGTCCCTCCTCTCCCCCACTATATATAGGGGTGCTAGGGGGGGGGGGCGCCGGCCCTAGTAGATGAGATCTACTAGGGGGGGCGGCGGCCTAGGGGAGGTTTACCTCCCCCCCAAGGCACCTCGGGGTGCCTTCCACCACTAGGACTCCTCCTAGGGGGAAACCCTAGGCGCATGGGCCTATAGGGGCTGGTGCCCTTGGCCCATGATGGCCAAGGCGCACCCCCTACAGCCCATGTGGCCCCCCGGGACAGGTGGCCCCACCCGGTGGACCCCCGGGACCCTTCCGGTGGTCCCGGTACAATACCGATAACCCCGAAACTTGTCCCGATGCCCGAAACAGCACTTCCTATATATAATTCTTTACCTCCGGACCATTCCGGAACTCCTCGTGACGTCCGGGATCTCATCTGGGACTCCGAACAACATTCGGGTTTCTGCATATACATATCTTCATAACCCTAGCGTCACCGAACCTTAAGTGTGTAGACCCTACGGGTTCGGGAGACATGCAGACATGACCGAGACGCTCTCAGTCAATAACCATCAGCGGGATCTGGATACCCATGATGGCTCCCACATGCTCCTCGATGTTGTCATCGGATGAACCACTATGTCGAGGATTCGATCAAACCCTGTATGCAATTCCCTTTGTCAATCGGTACGTTACTTGCCCGAGACTTGATCGTCGGTATCCCAATACCTTGTTCAGTCTCGTTACCGGCAAGTCACTTTACTCGTACCGTAATGCATGATCCCGTGTCCAACACCTTGGTCACATTGAGCTCATTATGATGATGCATTACCGAGTGGGCCCAGAGATACCTCTCCGTCATACGGAATGACAAATCCCAGTCTCGATCCGTGTCAACCCAACAGCTACTTTCGGAGATACCTGTAATGCACCTTTATAGTCACCCAGTTACGTTGTGACGTTTGATACACCCAAGGCACTCTTACGGTATCCGGGAGTTACACGATCTCATGGTCGAAGGAAGAGATACTTTACACTTGCAAAGCTCTAGCAAAACGAACTACACGATCTTTTATGCTATGCTTAGGATTGGGTCTTGTCCATCACATTATTCTCCTAATGATGTGATCCCGTTATCAACGACATCCAATGTCCATAGTCAGGAAACCATGACTATCTGTTGATCACAACGAGCTGGTCAACTAGAGGCTTACCAGGGACATAGTGTGGTCTAAGTATTCACACGTGTATTACGATTTCCGGATAATACAGTTATAGCATGAATAAAAGACAATTATCATGAACAATGAAATATAATAATACTTTTATTATTGCCTCTAGGGCATATTTCCAACATGCGCCCCCTCCTTCCTTCCCTTCTCTTTTCCCCTTCCTTGTCTCCTACTCCTACTACATGGAAGGACTCCTAGTTGGACTAGGAAAAGGGGAATCCTACTCCCGGTGGGAGTAGGACTCCCTAGGGCGCGCCATAGAGAGGGCCGGCCCTCCCCTCCTCCACTCCTTTATATACGAGAGCAGGGGGCACCCCATGGACACACAAGTTGATCTTCGTGATCGTTCCTTAGCCGTGTGCTATGCCCCCTCCACCATATACCACCTCGGTCATATCGTCGCGGAGTTTAGGCGAAGCCCTGCGCCGGTAGAACATCATCATCGTCACCACGCTGTCGTGCTAACGGAACTCATCCCCGATGCTTTGCTGGATTGGAGCCCGGGGAAAGTCATCGAGCTGAACGTGTGCTGAACACGGAGGTGCTGTACGTTCGGTGCTTGGATCGGTCGGATCGTGAAGACGTACGACTACATCAACCGCGTTGTCATAACGCTTCCGCTTACGGTCTACGAGGGTACGTGGACAACACTCTCCCCTCTCGTTGCTATACCATCACCATGATCTTGCGTGTGCGTAGGATTTTTTTTGAAATTACCACGTTCCCCAACAGTGGCATCCGAGCCTAGGTTTTATGGTTTGATGTTATATGCACGAGTAGAACACAAGTGAGTTGTGGGCGATATAAGTCATACTGCTTACCAGCATGTCATACTTTGGTTCGGTGGTATTGTTGGATGAAGCGGCCCGGACCGACATTACGCGTACGCTTACGCGAGACTGGTTCTACCGCCGTGCTTTGCACACAGGTGGCTAGCGGGTGTCAGTTTCTCCAACTTTAGTTGAACCGAGTGTGGCTACGCCCGGTCCTTGCGAAGGTTAAAACAGCACTAACTTGACGAACTATCGTTATGGTTTTGATGCGTAGGTAAGAACGGTTCTTGCTCAGCCCGTAGCAGCCACGTAAAATTTGCAACAACAAAGTAGAGGACGTCTAACTTGTTTTTGCAGGGCATGTTGTGATGTGATATGGTCAAGACGTGATGCTATATTTTATTGTATGAGATGATCATGTTTCGTAACCGAAGTTATCGCCAACTAGCAAGAGCCATATGGTTGTCGCTTTATTGTATGAAATGCAAACGCCCTGTAATTGCTTTACTTTATCACTAAGCGGTAGCGATAGTCATAGAAGCAATAGATGGCGTAACAACAACGATGCTACGATGGAGATCAAGGTGTCACGCCGGTGACGATGGTGATCACGACGGTGCTTCGAAGATGGAGATCACAAGCACAAGATGATGATGGCCATATCCTATCACTTATATTGATTGCATGTGATGTTTATCCTTTATGCATCTTATCTTGCTTTGATTGACGGTAGCATTTTAACATGATCTCTCACTAATTATCAAGAAGTGTTCTCCCTGAGTATGCACCGTTGCGAAAGTTCTTCATGCTGAGACACCACGTGATGATCGGGTGTGATAGGCTCTACGTTCAAATACAACGGGTGCAAAACAGTTGCACACGCGGAATACTCGGGTTAAACTTGACGAGCCTATCATATACATATATGGCCTCGGAACACGGAGACCGAAAGGTCGAGCGTGAATCATATAGTAGGTATGATCAACATATTGATGTTCACCGTTGAAACTACTCCATCTCACGTGATGATCGGACATGGTTTAGTTGATATGGATCACGTGATCACTTAGAGGATTAGAGGGATGTCTATCTAAGTGGGAGTTCTTAAGTAATATGATTAATTGAACTTTAATTTATCATGAACTTAGTCCTGGTAGTATTTTGCAAATTATGTTGTAGATCAATAGCTTGCGTTGTTGCTTTCATATGTTTATTTTGATATGTTCCTAGAGAAAATTGTGTTGAAAGATGTTAGTAGCAATGATGCGGATTGGATCCGTGATCTGAGGTTTATCCTCATTGCTGCATAGAAGAATTATGTCCTTAATGCACCGCTAGGTGACAGACCTATTGCAGGAGCAGATGCAGATGTTATGAACGTTTGGCTAGCTCAATATGATGACTACTTGATAGTTTAGTGCACCATGCTTAACGGCTTAGAATCGGGACTTCAAAGATGTTTTGAACATCATGGACCATATGAGATGTTCCAGGAATTGAAGTTAATATTTCACGCAAATACCCGAGTTGAGAGATATGAAGTCTGCAAAAAGTTCTATTGCTAAAAGATGGAGGAGAATCGCTCAACTAGTGAGCATGTGCTCAGATTGTCTGAGTACTTCAATCGCTTGAATCAAGTGGGAGTTAATCTTTCAGATAAGATAGTGATTGACAGAATTCTCTAGTCACCATCACCAAGTTAGTAGAACTTCGTGATGAACTATAGTATGCAAGGGATGATGAAAATGATTCCCGAGTTTTTCATGATGATGAAATTGATGAAGGTAGAAATCAAGAAAGAACATCAAGTGTTGATGGTTAACAAGACCACTAGTTTCAAGAAAAGGGCAAAGGGATAGAAGGGAACTTCAAGAAGAACGACAAGCAAGTTGCTGCTCAAGTGAAGAAGCCCAAGTCTGGACCTAAGCCTGAGACTAAGTGCTTCTACTGCAAAGGGACTGGTCACTGGAAGCAGAACTACCCCAAGTATTTGGCGGATAAGAAGGATGGCAAAGTGAACAAAGGTATATTTGATATACATGTTATTGATGTGTACTTTACTAGTGTTTATAGCAACCCCTCGGTACTTGGTACTGGTTCAGTTGCTAAGAGTAGTAACTCAAAACGGGAGTTGCAGAATAAACAGAAACTAGTTAAGGGTGAAGTGACGATGTGTGTTGAAAGTAGTTTCAAGATTGATATGATCATCATCGCACACTCCCTATACTTTCGGGATTAGTGTTGAACCTAAATAAATGTTATTTGGTGTTTGCGTTGAGCATGAATATGATTTGATCGTGTTTATTGCAATACGGTTATTCATTTAAGTAAGAGAATAAACTGTTGTTCTGTATACATGAATAAAACCTTATATGGTTACACACCCAATGAAAATGGTTCATTGGATCTCGATCGTAGTGATACACATATTCATAATATTGAAACCAAAAGATGCAAAGTTAATAATGGTAGTGCAACTTATTTGTGGCACTGCCGTTTAGGTCATATTGGTGTAAAGCGCATGAAGAAACTCCATGTTGATGGGATTTTGGAATCACTTGATTATGAATCACTTGATGCTTGCGAACCATGCCTCATGGGCAAGATGACTAAGACTCCGTTCTCTGGAACAGTGGAGCGAGCAACTGACTTATTGGAAATAATACATACTGATGTATGCGATCCGATGAGTGTTAAGGCTCGCGACAGGTATCGTTATTTTCTGACCTTCACAGATGATTTGAGCAGATATGGGTATATCTACTTGATGAAACATAAGTCTGAAACATTTGAAAAGTTCAAAGAATTTCAGAGTGAAGTGGAAAATCATCGTGACAAGAAAATAAGGTTTCTACGATCTGATCACGGAGACAAATATTTGAGTTACGAGTTTGGTCTTCAATTAAAACAATGTGGAATAGTTTCACAAATTCATGCCACCTGGAACACCACATCATAATGGTGTGTCCGAACGTCATAACCGTACTTTATTGGATATAGTACAATCTATGATGTTTCTTACCGATTTACCAATATCGTTTTGGGATCATGCATTAGAGACAGCTGCATTCACGTTAAATAGGGCACCATCTAAATCCGTTGAGACGACACTATATGAACTATGGTTTAGCAAGAAACCAAAGTTGTCGTTTCTTAAAGTTTGGGGTTGTGATGCTTATGTGAAAAAGTTTCATCCAGATAAGCTCAAACCCAAATCGAAGAAATGCGTCCTCATAGGATACCCAAAGGAGACTGTTGGGTACACCTTCTATCACAGATCCGAAGACAAGACATTCGTTGCTGAGAGTGGATCCTTTCCAGAGAAGGAGCTTCTCTCGAAAGAAGTGAGTGGGAGGAAAGTAGAACTTGATAAGGTAATTGTACCTTCTCCCTTATTGGAAAGTAGTTCATCACAGAAATCTGTTCCTGTGACTACTACACCAATTAGTGAGGAAGCTAATGATGATGATCATGTAACTTCAGATCAAGTTACTACTGAACCTCGTAGGTCAACCAGAGTGAGATCCGCACCAGAGTGGTACGGTAATCCCATTCTGGAGGTCATGTTACTTGACCATGACGAACCTACGAACTATGAGGAAGCGATGATGAGCCCAGATTCCACAAAATGGTTTGAGGCCATAAATCTGAGATATGATCCATGTATGAGAACAACGTATGGACTTTGATTGACTTGCTCGATGATCAGCAAGCCATGTTAAATAAATGGATCTTCAAGAGGAAGACGAACACTGATAGTAGTATTACTATCTACTAAGCTCGACTTGTTGCGAAAGGTTTTCAACAAGTTCATGGTGTTGAAATCGATGCTTAAGTCTGTCTGAATCATGTTAGCAATTGCCACATTTTATGAAATCTGGCAAATGGATGTCAAAACTGCATTCCTTAATGGTTTTCTTAAAGGAGAGTTGTATATGATACAACCAGAAGTTTTTGTCGATCCGAAAGGTGCTAACAAAATGTGCAAGCTCCAGCGATCCATCAATGGACTGGTACAAGCATCTCAGAGTTGGAATATACGCTTTGATAAGTTGATCAAAGCATATAGTTTTGTACAGACTTACGGTGAAGCCTGTATTTACTAGAAAGTGAGTGGGAGCACTACAACATTTATGATAAGTATATGTGAATGACATATTGTAGATCGGAAATAATGTAGAATTATTCTGCAAAGCATAAAGGAGTGTTTGAAAGGAGTTTTTCAAAGAAAGACCTCAGTGAAGCTGCTTACATATTGAGCATCAAGATCTATACAGATAGATCAAGACGCTTGATAAGTTTTTTCAATGAGTACATACCTTGACAAGATTTTGAAGTAGTTCAAAATGGAACAGTCAAAGAAAGAGTTCTTGCCTGTGTTACAAGGTGTGAAATTGAGTAAGACTCAAAACCCGACCACGACAGAAGATAGAAAGAGAATGAAAGTCATTCCCTATGCCTTGGCCATAGGTTCTATAAAGTATGCCATGCTGTGTACCAGATCTATTGTATACCCTACATTGAGTTTGGCAAGGGAGTACAATAGTGATCTAGGAGTAGATCACTGGACAACGGTCAAAATTATCCTTAGTGGAATAAGGATATGTTTCTCGATTATGGAAGTGACAAAAGGTTCGTCGTAAAGGGTTACGTCGATGCCAGTTTTGACACCGATCTGGATGACTCTAAGTCTCGATCTAGATACATATTGAAAGTGGGAGCAATTAGCTAGAGTAGCTCCGTGCAGAGCATTGTAGACATAGAAAATTGCAAAATACATAACAGATCTGAATGTGAAAGACCCGTTGACTAAGATTCTCTCACAAGCAAAACATGATCACACCTTAGTACTCTTTGGGTGTTAATCACATAGCGATGTGAACTAGATTACTGAATCTAGTAAACCCTTTGGGTGTTGGTCACATGGCGATGTGAACTATGGGTGTTAATCACATGATGATGTGAACTATCGATGTTAATCACATGGTGATGTGATCTAGATTATTGACTCTAGTGCAAGTGGGAGACTGAAGGAAATATGCCCTAGAGGCAATAATAAAGTTATTATTTATTTCCTTATATCATGGTAAATGTTTATTATTCATGCTAGAATTGTATCAACCGGAAACATAATACATGTGTGAATATATAGACAAACAGAGTGTCACTAGTATGCCTCTACTTGACTAGCTTGTTAATCAAAGATGGTTATGTTTCCTAACCATAGACAAAAGAGTTGTTATTTGATTAACGGGATCACATCATTAGTTGAATGATCTGATTGACATGACCCATTCCGTTAGCTTAGCACCTGATCGTTTAGTATGTTGCTATTGCTTTCTTCATGACTTATACATGTTCCTATGACTATGAGATTATGCAACTCCCGTTTACCGGAGGAACACTTTGTGTGCTACCAAACGTCACAACGTAACTGGGTGATTATAAAGGTACTCTACAGGTGTCTCCAAAGGTACTTGTTGGGTTGGCGTATTTCGAGATTAGGATTTGTCACTCCGAATGTCGGAGAGGTATCTCTGCGCCCTCTCGGTAATGCACATCACATAAGCCTTGCAAGCAATGCAACTAATGAGTTAGTTGCGAGATGATGTATTACGGAACGAGTAAAGAGACATGCCGGTAACGAGATTGAACTAGGTATTGAATACCGACAATCGATTCTCGGGCAAGTAACATACCGATGACAAAGGGAACAACGTGTGTTGTTATGCGGTCTGACCGATAAAGATCTTCATAAAATATGTAGGAACTAATATGAGCATCCAGGTTCCGCTATTGGTTATTGACCGGAGACGTGTCTCGGTCATGTCTACATTGTTCTCGAACCGTAGGGTCCGCACGCTTAAGGTTTCGATGACAGTTATATTATGAGTTTATGAGTTTTGATGTACCGAAGGAGTTCGGAGTCCCGGATGAGATCAGGGACATGATGAGGAGTCTCGAAATGGTTGAGACGTAAAGATCGATATATTGGACGACTATATTCGGACATCGGAAAGGTTCCGAGTGGTTCGGGTATTTTTCGGAGTACCGGGGAGTTACGGGAATACGGGGGAGAAGTATTGGGCCTTATTGGGCCATACGGGAAAGAGAGAGGGGCTGCCTAGGGCAGGCCACGCGCCACCCAAGGCCTAGTCCGAATTGGACTAGGGGGAGGGGCTGCGCCCCCTCCTTCCTTCCCTTCTCTTTTCCCCTTCCTTGTCTCCTACTCCTACTACATGGAAGGACTCCTAGTTGGACTAGGAAAAGGGGAATCCTACTCCCGGTGGGAGTAGGACTCCCTAGGGCGCGCCATAGAGAGGGCCGGCCCTCCCCTCCTCCACTCCTTTATATACGGGAGTAGGGGGCACCCCATGGACACACAAGTTGATCTTCGTGATCGTTCCTTAGCCGTGTGCGGTGCCCCCCTCCACCATATTCCACCTCGATCATATCGTCGCGGAGTTTAGGCGAAGCCCTGCGCCGGTAGAACATCATCATCCTCACCACGCCGTCATGCTGACGGAACTCATCCCTGACGCTTTGCTGGATTGGAGCCCGGGGAACGTCATCGAGCTGAACGTGTGCTGAACACGGAGGTGCCGTACGTTCGGTGCTTGGATCAGTCGGATCGTGAAGACGTACGACTACATCAACCGCATTGTCATAACGCTTCCGCTTACGGTCTACGAGGGTACGTGGACAACACTCTCCCCTCTCGTTGCTATACCATCACCATGATCTTGCGTGTGCGTAGGAATTTTTTTGAAATTACTACGTTCCCCAACACTTTTCTAATGTCAAGTATCATTTCCTTAGACCATGATATTGTGCAACTCCCGGATACTGTAGGAATGCTTTGGGTGTACCAAACGTCACAACGTAACTGGGTGGCTATAAAGATGCACTACAGGTATCTCCGAAAGTGTCTATTGGGTTGGCACGAATCGAGACTGGGATTTGTCACTCCGTATGATGGAGAGGTATCTCTGGGCCCACATGTTGATGCATCATCATAATGAGCTCAATGTGACTTAGTAGTTAGTCATGGGATCATGCATTACGGAACGAGTAAAGTGACTTGCCGGTAACGAGATTGAACGAGGTATTGGGATACCGACGTTCGAATCTCGGGCAAGTAACATATCGATAGACAAAGGGAATTGTATACTGGATTGATTAAATCCCTGACATCGTGGTTCATCCGATGAGATCATGGTTGAACATGTGGGAGCCAATATGGGTATCCAGATCTCGCTATTGGTTATTGGCCGGAGAGGTGTCTCGGTCATGTCTGCATGGTTCCCGAACCCGTAGGGTCTACACACTTAAGGTTCGGTGACGCTAGAGTTGTTATGGGAAATAGTATGTGGTTACGAAGGATGTTCGGAGTCCCGGATGAGATCACGGATGTGACGAGGAGTTTCGGAATGGTCCGGAGGTGAAGATCGATATATTGGACGAAGGGTATTGGAGTCCGGAAGTGTTTCGGGGGTACCAGACTAAGGCCAGCATGACCGAAATGTGTTTCGGGGCCCCCAGCAAGTGTTGCAGGGCCTCATGGGCCAAGGGTAGGGGCAAACCAGCCCACTAAGGGGCTGTGCGCCCCCACACCCTTTCCCACATTGCTTTGGGGGTGGGGCGCCTCCACCTGGCTTGGGAGGCAATCCTCCACCTGCTTGGCTTGGGGGGCAAGTCTCCCTAGGATTTTCCCTAGGGAGATCCAATCTGCTTGGCCGCCGCCCCCTAGGGGAAACCCTAGGGCACTCCCCCTCTCCCCTTGCCCCTATATATAGTGGAGGGGTGGGAAGGCTGCCACAACCTTGCTTCTGGCGCAGCCCTCTCCCTCCTCCAACACCTCCTCCTCCTCCGTAGTGCTTGGCGAAGCCCTGCCAGAGAACCACGAGCTCCATCACCACCATGCAGTCGTGCTATCGGAGTTCTCCCTCAACTTCTCCTCTCCCCTTACTGGATCAAGAAGGAGGAGACGTCCCCGGGTTGTACGTGTGTTGAACATGGAGGCACCGTTGTTCGGTGCTTAGATCGGATTCGGCTGCGATCTGAATCTCTTCGTGAACAACTCCACCGACCGCATTCTCGTAACGCTTCCACTTAGCGATCTTCAAGGGTATGAAGATGCACTCCCTATCTCTCTCGTTGCTAGTCTCTCCATAGATTGATCTTGGTGATGCGTAGAAAATTTTGAATTTCTACTATGTTCCCCAATAGTGGCATCATGAGCTAGGTCTATTGCGTAGATTCTATGCACGAGTAGAAGACAAGTTATTGTGGGCGTTGATTTTGTTCAATATGCTTACCGTTACTAGTCCTATCTTGTTTCGACGGCATTGTGGGATGAAGCATCTCGGACCGACCTTACACGTACACTTACGTGAGACAGGTTCCACCGACTGACATGCACTTGTTGCATAAGGTGGCTAGCGGGTGCCTGTCTCTCCCACTTTAGTCGGATCAGATTCGATGAAAAGTGTCCTTATGAAGGGTAAATAGCAATTGGCATATCACGTTGTGGCTTTTGTGTAGGTAAGAAACGTTCTTGCTAGAAACCCATAGCATCCACGTAAAACATGCAAACAACAATTAGAGGACGTCTAACTTGTTTTTGCAGGGTATGCTATGTGATGTGATATGGCCAAGAAGGATGTGATGAATGAAATATATGTGATGTATGAGATTGATCATATTCTTGTAATAGGAATCACGACTTGCATGTCGATGAGTATGACAACAGGCAGGAGCCATATGAGTTGTCTTTATTTATTGTATGACCCGCGTGTCACTGAATAATGCCATATAATTACTTTACTTCATTGCTAAATCGTTAGCCATAGTAGTAGAAGTAATAAGATGGCGAGACAACTTCATGGAGACACGATGATGGAGATCATGGTGTCATGCCGGTGACGATGATGATCATGGAGCCCCGAAGATGGAGATCAAAAGGAGCAAAATGATATTGGCCATATCACGTCACTATTTGATTGCATGTGATGTTTATCATGTTTATGCATCTTATTTGCTTAGAACGACGGTAGTAAATAAGATGATCCCTCATAATAATTTCAAGAAAGTGTTCCCCCTAACTGTGCACCGTTGCGAAAGTTCGTTGTTTCGAAGCACCACGTGATGATCTGGTGTGAGAGATTCTAATGTTCACATACAATGGGTGTAAGACAGATTTACACATGCAAAACACTTAGGTTGACTTGACGAGCCTAGCATGTACAGACATGGCCTCGGAACACGAGAGATCGAAAGGTCGAACATGAGTCATATAGTAGATACGATCAACATGAAGATGTTCACCGATGATGACTAGTCCGTCTCACGTGATGATCGGACACGGCCTAGTTGACTCGGATCATGCATCACTTAGATGACTAGAGGGATGTCTATCTGAGTGGCAGTTCATTAGATGAACTTAATTATCCTGAACATAGTCAAAAGGTCTTTGCAAATTATGTCGTAGCTCGCGATTTAGTTCTACTGTTTTAGATATGTTTCTAGAGAAATTTTAGTTGAAAGTTGATAGTAGCAATTATGCGGACTGGGTCCGTAAACTGAGGATTGTCCTCATTGCTGCGCAGAAGGCTTATGTCCTTAATGCACCGCTCGGTGTGCTAAACCTCGAACGTCGTCTACGGATGTTGCGAACATCTGACATACACGTTTTGATGACTACATGATAGTTCAGTAATGTTAAACGGTTTAGAATTGAGGCGCTAAAGACGTTTTAGAAACGTCGCGGAACATATGAGATGTTCCAAGGGCTGAAATTGGGATTTCAGGCTCGTGCCCACGTCAAGAGGTATAAGACCTCCAACGAGCTTCTTAGCCTACAAACTAAGGGAGAAAAGCTCAATCGTTGAGCTTGTACTCAGATTGTCTGGGTACAACAATCACTTGAATCGAGTGGGAGTTAATCTTCCAGATGAGATAGTGATGTTTCTCCAAAGACACTGCCACCAAGCTACTAGAGCTTCGTGATGAACTATAACATATCAGGGATAGATATGATGATCTTTGAAATATTCGCGATGTTTGACACCGCGAAAGTAGAAATCAAGAAGGAGCATCAATTGTTGATGGTTAGTGAAACCACTAGTTTCAAGAAGGGCAAGGGCAAGAAGGGGTACTTCATGAAGCGGCTAATCAGTTGCTGCTCCAGTGAAGAAACCCAGGGTTGAACCCAAACCCGAGACTAAGTGCTTCTGTAATGAGGGAACGGTCACTGAAGCAGAACTACCCTATGTACTTGGTAGATGAGAAGGCTGGCAAGGTTGACAAAAGTATATTGGATATACATTGTATTAAATGTGTACTTTACTAGTACTCCTAGTAGCACCAGGGTATTAAGATACCGGTTCGGTTGCTAAGTGTTAGTAACTCGAAATAAAAGAGCTACAGAATAAATGGAGACTAGCTAAAGGTGAGATGACGATGTGTGTTGGAAGTGTTTCCAAGGTTGATGTGATCAAGCATCGCCTGCTCCCTCTACCATCAAGATTGGTGTTAAACCTAAATAATTGTTATTTGGTGTTTGCGTTGAGCATATACATGATTGGATTATGTCTATCGCAAAACATTTATTCATTTAAGGAGAATAATGGTTACTCTATTTATTTGAATAATACCTTCAATGGTCTTGCACCTAAAAGATTGGTTTATTGAATCTCGATCGTAGTGATACACATGTTCATGCCAAAAGATATAAGACAGTAATGATAGTACCACCAGCTTGTGGCACTGCCATTTGAGTCATATTGGTATAAAACGCATGAAGAAGCTCCATGTTGATGGATCTTTGGACTCACTCGTTTTTGAAAAGTTTGAGACATGCGAACCATGTCTATTGGTATGTGCGCATGAAGAAACTCCATGCAGATGGATCATTTGATTCTAAATCACTTGAGACATGCAAATCATACCACATGGGTAAGATGACTGAAAAAGCCTCGTTTTCAGTAAGATGGAACAAGAGAGCAACTTGTTGGAAGTAATACATTTGATGTGTGCAGTCCAATGAGTGCTGATGCACGCAGTGGATATCGTTATGTTCTTACTTCACAGATGACTTGAAGTAGATACTGAGTATATTTACTTGATGAAACACAAGTCTAAATTATTGAAAGGTTCAAGTAATTTCAGAGTGAAGCTGAAGATCGTCGTGACAAGAGGATAAAAATGTCTATGATATGATCATAGAGATGAATATCTGAGTTGCGAGTTTGGTACACAATTAAGACATTGTGGAAATTGTTTCACAACTAATACCGCCTGGAACACCATGGTATGATGGTGTGTCCGACATCATAGATGCACCCTATTGAATATGGGGCATGCCATGATGTCTCTTATCAAATTACCACTATCGTTTATGCGTTAGGAATTAGAGACAACCGCATTCACTTTAATAGGGCACCACATAATTCCGTTGAGATGACACCATGTGAACTAAGGTTTAGAGAAACCTAAGATGTCGTTTCTTGAAAGTTTGGGGCTGTGATGCTTATGTGAAAAGTTTTTTAAGCTCGAACCCAAAGCGGATAAATGCATCTTCATAGGACACCCAAAACAGTTGGGTATACCTCCTAATTCAGATCCAGAAGCAAAAATGATTGTTTCTAGAAACGGGTCCTTTCTCGAGGAATAGTTTCTCTCGAAAGAATTGAGTGGGAGGATGGTGGAAACTTGATGAGGTTATTGAACCGTTACTTTAACTAGTGCGTAGCAGGGCACAGGAAGCTGTTCATGTGGCGCCTACACCAATTGAAGTGGAAGCTGATGATAGTGATCATGAAACTTCGGATCAAGTCACTACCAAACCTCGTAGGTCGACAAGGACGCGTACTACTTCAGAGTGGTACATAATCCTGTCTTGGAGGTCACGTTGCTAGACAACAATGAACCTACGAGCTGTGGAGAAGCAATGGTGGGCCCAGATTCTGACAAATGGCTCGAGGCCATAAAATCCGAGAGAGGATCCATGTATGAAAACAAAGTGTAGACTTTGGAAGAACTACTTGATGGTTGTAAGGCTGTTGGGTACAGATGAATTTTAAAAGGAAGACAGACAATGATGGTAAGTGTCACCATTAAGAAAGCTCGACTTGTTGCTAAGATGTTTTCTGACAAGTTCAAGGAGTTGACTACGATGAGACTTTCTCACTCGTAGCGATGCTATGAGTCTGTTGGAATTGTATTAGCAGTTACTGCATGATTTATGAAATCTTGCAGATAGGATGTCAAAAACCATTGTTTCCTCGACGATTTTCTTGAGGAAAGGTTGTATGTGATACAACCAGAAGGTTTTGTCAATCCTAAAAGATGCTAACAAGTATGCAAAACACCACCAATCCTTATAAGGACTGGAGTGAGCATCTCGGAGTTAGAATATACACTTTGATGAGATGATCAAAGATTTTGAGTTTATAAGTTTATGAGAAACTTGTATTTCCAAAGAAGTGAGTGGGAGCACTATAGCATTTCTGATGAGTATATGTTGTTAACATATTGTTGATGAGAAATGATGTAGAATTTCTGGACAGCATATAGGGTTAGTTGAAAAGTGTTTTTCAATGGAAAACCTGGATTAAGCTACTTGAACATTCAGCATCAATATCTATAAGGATAGATCAAAAACGCTTAATAGTACTTTCAAATAAATACATACCGTGACAAGATTTTGAAGGAGTTCAAAATAGAGCGGCAAAGAAGGAGTTCTTGGCTTTGTTATAAGGTGTGAATATTGAGTAAGACTCAAGACATGACCACGGCAGAAGAGAGAGAAAGGACGAAGGTCATCCCCTATGTTTCAGACGTAGGCTCTATAGTATGCTATGCTGTGTACCGCACCTAAAGTGTGCCTTGCCATGAGTCAGTCAAGGGGTACAAGAGTGATCCAGGAATGGATCACAGGACAGCGGTCAAACTTATCCTTAGTAACTAGTGGACTAAGGAATTTTCTCGATTATGGAGGTGGTAAAAGAGTTCGCCATAAAGGGTTACGCCGATGCAAACTTTGACACTAATACGGATTATTCTGAGTAGTAAACCGGATTCGTATAGTAGAACAGTTATTTGGAATAGCTCCAAATAGAGCATGGTAGCTGCATCTAGGAGATGACACAGAGATTTGCAAAGCACACACGGATCTGAAAGGTTCAGATCTGTTGACTAATAACCTCTCTCACAAGCGAGATATGATCAAAACCCATGGGTGTTGATTCATTACAATCACATAGTGATGTGAACTAGATTATTGACTCTAGTGCAAGTGGGAGACTGTTGGAAATATGCCCTAGAGGCAATAATAAAATGGTTATTATTGTATTTCCTTGTTCATGATAATTGTCTATTGTTCATGCTATAATTGTATTAACTGGAAACCATAATACATGTGTGAATACATAGACCACAACATGTCCCTAGTGAGCCTCTAGTTGACTAGCTCGTTGATCAATAGATGGTTATGGTTTCCTGACCATGGACATAGGATGTCATTGATAACGGGATCACATCATTAGGAGAATGATGTGATGGACAAGACCCAATCCTAAGCATAACACAAGATCGTGTAGTTCGTTTGCTAAGAGCTTTTCTAATGTCAAGTATCATTTCCTTAGACCATGAGATTGTGCAACTCCCGGATACCGTAGGAATGCTTTGGGTGTACCAAACAACGTAATTGGGTGGCTATAAAGGTGCACTACAGGTATCTCCGAAAGTGTATGTTGGGTTGGCACGAATCGAGATTGGGATTTGTCACTCCGTATGACGGAGAGGTATCTCTGGGCCCACTCGGTGATGCATCATCACAATGAGCTCAATGTGACTAAGTAGTTAGTCAACGGAACGAGTAAAGTGACTTGCCGGTAACAAGATTGAACGAGGTATTGGGATACCGACGATCGAATCTCGGGCAAGTAACATACCGATAGACAAAGGGAATTGTATACGGGATTGATTGAATCCCTGACATCGTGGTTCATCCGATGAGATCATCGTGGAACATGTGGGAGCCAATATGGGTATCCAGATCCCGCTATAGGTTATTGGCCGGAGAGGTGTCTCGGTCATGTCTGCATGGTTCCCGAACCCGTAGGGACTACACACTTAAGGTTCGGTGACGCTAGAGTTGTTATGGGAAATAGTATGTGGTTACCGAAGGTTGTTCGGAGTCCCGGATGAGATGCCGGATGTGACGAGGAGTTTCGGAATGGTCCGGAGGTGAAGATTGATATATTGGACGAAGGGTATTGGAGTCCGGAAGTGTTCCGGGGGTACCAGGCTAAGGCCAGCATGACCGAAATGTGTTTCGGGGGCCCCAACAAGTGTTGCAGGGCCTCATGGGCCAAGGGGAGGGGGCAAACCAGCCCACTAAGGGGCTGTGCGCCCCCACACCCTTTCCCACGTTGCTTTGGGGGGTGGGGTGCCTTCACCTGGCTTGGGAGGCAATCCTCACCTGCTTGGCTTGGGGGGCAAGTCTCCGTAGGATTTTCCCTACGGAGATTCAATCTGTTTGGCAGCTGCCCCCTAGGGGAAACCCTAGGGCGCCTCCCCCTCTCCCCTTGCCCCTATATATAGTGGAGGGGTGGGAGGGCTGCCACAACCTTGCTTCTGGCGCAGCCCTCTCCCTCCTCCAACACCTCCTCCTCCTCCGTAGTGCTTGGCGAAGCCCTGCCGGAGAACCACGAGCTCCATCACCATCATGCCGTCATGCTGTCGGAGTTCTCCCTCAACTTCTCCTCTCCCCTTGCTGGATCAAGGAGGAGATGTCCCCGGGATGTACGTGTGTTGAACGCAGAGGCACCGTTGCTCGGTGCTTAGATCGGATTCGGTCGCGATCTGAATCGCTTCGTAAACGACTCCACCGACCGCGTTCTCGTAATGCTTCCGCTTAGCGATCTTCAAGGGTATGAAGATGCACTCCCTCTCTCTCTCTCTCTCTCTCTCTCGTTTCTAGTCTCTCCATAGATTGATCTTGGTGATGTGTAGAAAATTTTAAATTTCTACTACGTTCCCCCACAGGTTCAACAACTATGGAAATCGCTTCGGGAATTGGCCAAAACTGTGAGTGTTGATGTTTGACACGTAAGCGCACCTTGGGGTTCGACAACCATGAAAATCGGTTTGCGACACTAAAACGATGAGTAGCAGTCCACGAAACGGGTCAGAATCGCCCAAAATTGTGAGCGTTGATGACGGACACGTAAACGCATCCCGGGGATCGTTAATCGTGGAAATAGCTCTAGGACCCAAAAACAGTGAGTAATAGTCCGTGAAAGAGCTCAGAATCGAACATCACTAGGATTGCAAGTGAGCGACACGTAAACGCACACCAGGGTACGTCAATCGTGGAAATCGCTCCGGGACCCCAAAACAATTAGTAATAGTCGATGAAATGGGGCAAAATTGGCCAAAACAGCGATTGTGGATGACCGATATGTAAGCACACCTTGGGGTTCAACAACCATGGAAATCGCTTAGGGACCCCAAAACGGTAAGTAATAGTCCATGAAATGGGTCAGAATCGACGAAAACCGCGAGTGTTGATGACCGACACATAAACGCAGCCCGGGGTTCATTGATCGTGAAAATCACTCCGGGAGCCCAAAACAGTTAGAAATAGTCCACGAAATGGCGCAGAATCGGCCAAAACTGTGAGTGTTGATGACCTACACGTAAGTGCACCTTGGTGTTCAATAACTATGAAAATCGCTTCGGGACCCCGAAATGGTAAGTAATAGTCCACGAAACGGGCCAGAATCGGCCAAAACTGTGAGTGTTGATGACCGACACGTAAGCGCACCCTGGGGTTCAACAACATTGGAACTCGCCCAAAACGGTGAGTGTTGACGACCCCAAAACAGCGAGTATTAGTCCATGAAAGAGTCCAGAATCAGGCAAACCTAGATTATTGACTAACGATACATAAACGCACCCCGGGGTTCATCAACCATGGAAATCGCTTAGGATACCCCAAATCAGTGAGTAATAGTCCATGAAATGGGCCAGAATCGGCCAAAACTGTGAGTGTTGATGACCGACACGTAAATGCACCCTGGGGTTCGTCAATCGTGAAAATCACTCCGGGACCCCAAAACTGAGTAATAGTCCAAGAAACGGGCCTGAATCGACCCAAACTATGATTGTTGATGATCGACACATAAGCGCAACTTGGGGTTCGACTACCATGGAAATCGCTTTGGAACAACAAAACGGTGAGTAATAGTCCACGAAATAGGTCAGAATCGGCCAAAATTGTGAGTGTTGACGACAGACACGTTAACGGATCCCGGGGATCGTCAATCATGAAAATAGCTCTGGGACCCAAAAACGGTGAGTAATAGTCCACGAAACGGGACAGAATCGGCCAAAACTATGAGTATTGATGACCGACATGAAAACGCACCCCGGTGTTCGTCAATCGTGGAAATCACTCCGGGACCGCAAAACAGTGAGTAGTAGTCCACGAAACGAGACAGAATCGGCCAAAACTGTGAGTGTTGATGAACAACACGTAATCGCACTCCGGGGTTCGTTAATCGTGGAAATCACTCCAGCACCCGAAAATAGTGAGTAATAGTCCATGAAATGGGACAGAATCGGCCAAAACTGTGAGTGTTGATAACCGATACGTAAACGCACCACGAGGTTCATTAATCGTACAAATCACTCCGGGACCCGTAAACAGTGAGTAATATACCATGAAACAGCCCAGAATCGGCCAAAACTGTTTGTGTTGATAACCGACACGTAAGCGCACCTTGGTGTTCAACAACTATGGAAATCGCTTCGGGACCCCAAAACGGCGAGTAATAGTCCACGAAATGGGTCAGAATTGGCCAAAACTGTGAGTGTTGACGACGGACACGTAAATGCACCCCGGGGATCGTCAATCGTGGAAATCGCTCTGGGACCGTAAAACAATGAGTAATAGTGCAGGAAACGAACCAGAATCGGCAAAAATTGTAAGTGTTGATGACCGACACGTAAACGCACCCCGGGGTTCGCCAATCGTGGAAATCAAATCGGGACCCCAAAACTGAGTAATACTCCAACAAACGGGCCAGCATCGGCCCAAACTGCGATTCTTGACGACCAA
This sequence comes from Triticum dicoccoides, assembly GCF_002162155.2. NCBI lineage: Eukaryota > Viridiplantae > Streptophyta > Magnoliopsida > Poales > Poaceae > Triticum > Triticum dicoccoides. The sequence continues at coordinate 4,449,434 of NC_041385.1, read as the reverse complement.
CACGTATGCACACCTTGACGTTCGACAACCATGGAAATTGCTTTGGGACCCCAAAACAGCGAGTAATAGTCCATGAAAGAGCCCAGAATCACATAAACCTAAGATTATTGATGAATGATACATAAACGCACCTCGGGGTTCGTCAATCATGGAAATCACTAAGGGACCCCAAATCAATGAGTAATTGTCCATGAAATGGGCCAGAATCAGCCAAAACTGTGAGTGTAGATGACCGACACATAAACGCACCCCAGGGTTCGTTAATAGTGGAAATCACTCTCGGACCCAAAAACAGTTAGTAATAGTCCATGAAACGGCCCAGAAACGACCAATACTGTGAGTGTTGATGACCGACATGTAAGCGCATCTTAGGGTTCAACAACTATGGAAATCGCTTCGGGACCTCAAAACGGTGAGTAATAGTCCACGAAACGGGCCAGGATCGGCCAAAACTGTGAGTATTGATGACCGACACGTAAACGCACCTCGGGGTTTGTTAATCGTAGAAATCACTCCAGGACCCCAAAACAGTGAGTGATAGTCCACGAATGGGACAGAATCGGCCAAAACTGTGAGTGTTGATGACCAACACGTAAACGCACCTTGGGGTTCATTAATCAAGGAAATCTCTTCGGGACCCCAAAACAGTGAGTAATAGCGAGTGTTGATGACCGACACATAAATGCACCTCGGGTTCATTAATCGTGGAAATCACTCTGGGACCCCAAACTAGTGAGTAATAGTGCACGAGATGGCCAGAATCGGCCAAAACTGTGAGTGTTGATGACCGACACGTAAACGCACCCCGGGGTTCGTTAATCTTGGAAATCACTCCGGGACCCCAAAACAGTGAGTAATAGTCCATGAAACTGGCCCGAATCGGCGAGAACTGTGAGTGTTGATGACCGAACAACCATGGAATTCGCTTCGGGACCCCAAAATGGTGAGTAATAGTCCACGAAACGGGTCAGAATCGACAAAAACCGCGAGTGTTAATAACCGACACGTAAACGCACCCCGGTTCGTTAATCTTGGAAATCACTCCGGGACCCCAAAACAGTGAGTAATAGTCCACGAAATGGGCCAGAATTGGCCAAAACTGCGAGTGTTGATGACCGACACGTAAACACACCCCGGGGTTCATTAATCATGGAAATCACTTCGGGACCCCAAAACTGAGTAATAGTCCAAGAAACGGTCCAGAATCTGCCCAAACTGCAATTCTTGACGACCAACACGTATGCACATCTTGGTGTTCGACAACCATGGAAATTGCTTGGGACCCCAAAACGACGAGTATTAGTCCATGAAAGAGCCCAGAATCAGGCAAACCTAGATTATTGACTAACGATACATAAACGCACCCTGGGGTTCGTCAACCATGGAAATCGCTCAGGATACCCCAAGTCAGTGAGTAATAGTCCATGAGATGGGCCAGAATCGGCCAAAACTGCGAGTGTTGATGACGGACACGTAAATGCACCCCGGGGTTCGTCAATCGAGAAAATCACACCGGGACCCCAAAATGGAGTAATAGTCCAAGAAACTGGCCTGAATCGACCCAAACTGTGATTGTTGATGATCGACACGTAAGCGCAACTTGGGGTTCGACTACCATGGAAATCGCTTTGGAACAACAAAACGGCGAGTAATAGTCCACGAAATAGGTCAGAATCGGCCAAATTTGTGAGTGTTGACGACAGACACATTAATGGATCCCGGGGATCGTCAATCATGGAAATAGCTCTAGGACCCAAAAACGATGAGTAATAGTCCATTAAATGGGTCAGAATTGGCCAAAACTGTGAGTATTGATGACCGACACGAAAACGCACCCCGGTGTTCGTTTATCGTGGAAATCACTCTGGGCCGCAAAACAGTGAATAATACTCCATGAAATGAGACAGAATCGGCCAAAACTGTGAGTGTTGTTGACCAACACGTAAACACACTCTGGGTTCGTTAATCGTGGAAATCACTCCCGGACCCGAAAACAATGAGTAATAGTCCATGAAATGGGACGGAATCAGCCAAAACCGTGAGTGTTGATAACCAACACGTAAACGCACCACGAGGTTCATTAATCGTAGAAATCACTTCAGGACCCCAAAACAGTGACTAATATACCATGAAACGGCCCAGAATTGTCCAAAACTGTGATTGTTGATAACCGACATGTAAGCGCACCTTGGTGTTCAACAACTATGGGAATCACTTCGGGACCCCAAAATGGTGAGTAATAGTCCACGAAATGGGACTGAATTTGCCAAAACTGTGAGTGTTGACGACGGACATGTAAACGCACCACGGGGATCGTCAATCGTGGAAATCGCTCTGGGACCCCAAAACGGCGAGTAATAGTCCATGAAAGAGCCCAGAATCACACAAACCTAAGATTATTGATGAATGATACATAAACGCACCTCGAGGTTAGTTAATCATGGAAATCGCTAAGGGACCCCAAATCAATGAGTAATAGTCCATGAAATGGGCCAGAATCAGCCAAAACTGTGAGTGTTGATAACCGAGACGTAAACGCACCCCAGGGTTCGTTAATCGTGGAAATCACTCTCGGACCCAAAAACAGTTAGTAATATTCCACGAAACGGCCCAGAATCGGCGAAAACTGTGAGTGTTGATGACCGACACGTAAGCGCATCTTGGGGTTCAACAACTATGGAAATTGCTACGGGACCCCAAAATGGTGAGTAATAGTCCACGAAACGGGCCAGGATCGGCCAAAGCTGTGAGGGTTGATAACCGACACGTCAGCGCACCTTCGGGTTCAACAACTATGAAAATTACTTCGGGGCCACAAAATAGTGAGTGATAGTCCATGAATGGGACAGAATCGGCCAAAACTGTGAGTGTTGATGACCGGCACGTAAATGCACCCCGGGGTTCATTAATCGTGGAAATCACTTCGGGACCCCAGAACAGTGAGTAACAGCGAGTGTTGATGACCGACATGTAAACGCACCCCGGGGTTCATTGATCATGGAAATCACTCCGGGACCCCAAAACAGTGAGTAATAGTCCACGAGACGGGCCAGAATCGGCAAAAACTGTGAGTGTTGGTGACCGACACGTAAACGCACCCCAGGGT